>NC_050576.1:375693420-375993420 GCF_011100635.1 Trichosurus vulpecula
AACTTGGTGCAATTAGTCAAGTAGTATATAAATTACTTGGAGCAAGCAATAATTTTGATGAATATTTATTTTGTGATAACAATGGTCATAAATGTGAGCTTCTACTCAAACTAGGCTGGCACTGAAATTCTCAGTCTGAAAAGGTACAAAAAGTTGTAAGGTTAATTGTGTGTCAATTTTTAAAATCATTTTATTTTGCACCAACTATTTGGTACAACTATTTTGTACGAACTCTTTCAATGTCATATATAAACAGGAATATCTGGAGAACTTTACCATATATAAGAAATTGATTCTATGATTTAGACTCTGTACTATATCAGCTCCATGGAGGGGACAAACACCTTTACTGAGCATACATTTTTCTTTTTCATTCCTTCTTTTGTATTAGTGATGAAAGCATCATCAAACAAGGTTATTTCTGTTGTTATATGTTTCAAGGAATCTTGCATAGTTTTTAACATATAACATGGGAAACCATCTTATGAAAGGATAGTTTTAATAGCCTTTGAGAGGAATTTTACTCTACCAAACCAGTGTTTTCTTTTAGTCAACTTTTTTCTCTACATCTTTAAGTTAATTGTACAATAGCAAAGATGTTGTCTGCTGAAGCTTAGAACTTGTAAAAGGCTTCCTTTTCCCTTCTATTTTCCTAATTGATGAAATCCTTGATTCATGTGTAGCTCAGACTCAGATATCACATGAGAAAACAGGCATATAAGCTGATAATTATTAAAGTTCTCTGGGTCACTTTGGGGATAATAATAAGATACAATATTTCTCCATACCTTTGGTGTCTTCTCTTCCTTCAGATACCTTGAGAAATCATCCCCTGATGCTCTCAAAATTTTGTCACCTCCACCATAGGCCTTCTGTTTTTATACATGGATCAATTCGACTGCTTTTCCCATCTTTGTCTATACCATTTTCACTTCCTCTATAAGCAAATCTGGGACTTCAATGTTAAGTAGTCAGTATTCTTCTTGTTGGTAAAAAGAGTTCACTATAAAAATCTTGGTATATCTTTTCCATGCTTTTTCTGTTTGTTATCCTTCTGCTCATTTATACGTTAACTCCGCAGGAATGATTTTGTTTAGTTGAATCTCTTGCTAAATTTTCTTGAAACTGCTTTTTCCTTATTTTTCTTCTTACTATTTTATGAAGTAATATTGAATCCTTCTCCATAAGATTTTTTTAAAAAATTTTCTGTAACATAGTATAATTTTTAAAAAGATGATTACATATGAAACTGCAAATCTTTTATATACAACTTGCTATTCCTTTTAAATGCATAATAAAGATATCACATAACTTTCTTTTTCCTTCTTTTTTTCCCTTTTTTTCTTTTTTTCCTTTCCCAACCCCACGCCAGAGATGGCTAATGTTAGACACACACACACACACTCATATAATATACATATGTATGCATACGCACATATCATTCTATACATATTTCTATTTATTAGCTCTTTCTCTGGATATAGATAGCATCTTCCTTTATATGTCCTTTGTAGTTAATTTGGGTATTTATAATAGTTAAAATGACTTAAGATTTTATAAACAAGTTTATGTTCTAAATTGGCAATTGCTAGTGGTTAACACATCTGTCTTCTTAGCAAATAAGTCAAGTGTTTGGTGATTAAAGTCTCCTTTGATCTTACTATGGCAATTAATTTATATCAGCCAACTTCTCCATGGAATTGTTGTAAGTAGTGTCAATATCTTTTTCTCTATCTCTTTTCCATTTCTAACATCAATAATTTATTTTATTATGTTAGGTTGAATTGTTGTAGCGACATAACTCATGTTTTTCATTTTTTATTCTAGCTTTGTATTGGTTTTTATCTTTGTTATAAGAAGTCAAGGGTCTTACTGTACAAAAAGTTTATTCAGGAATGACTTCAGCATCAGTAAAGAGTCATTTTCTGACTGTTAAAATATAATTGAGTTCTTTTTAAATACTATTTAGTGCTCATGATGTCCAGTGCCTTCCAATTTTTAAGTTGAAAAAAGTGTTCATGACTTACATGAGTGAGGCCTCTGTGCAGTCTAAAAGTCGTTGACCTCTCTAATTGGTTATTCCAGAATCATATTTTCCAACATATTTTGCATTAGCAGTTTCAAAGAAGTCACTAAGCATTAAGTAGGTGTTGATTTAATTTGGAGACTCTTCTTGAATTCTTCGAAGAATTTCTCTGCCTTTGATACCCTGTAACAGATGTTGTCATGTAAGTTGCATTTATTTTCCTAGTGATCTTGTTGCAAATACTTCTCCTTAGTAGAACACTATGAGATATCCCTATATTCCCATGAAATGTTGTTTCCTGTTGCCTTTGAAGGCCCAGTAAAACCAAGGCCTATCACTCCTATATTTGTTCCTGCAAGGAGAATCAGCGAGTTCTTTCATTTAGCTGGAATTTTTTTGTCTTCTGGTTTTACTTATGAGGAAATTTTTCAAGACTGATAGAATTTGGTTCCTCCAAAATCGTGTCTATTCACTAGTCATTGGATAGGGATTTTGCATTTAGCAGGAAGAGTTAATTTGATGTTTATAAATGGTCTAAAATTTGTGCATTATTAGCACTCTCTGCCTCCCTCTTTTTAAAAAGAGCTTTTTGAATTCAAATCTAGCCTCAGACACTTATTAGCTATGTGACCCTGGGTAAGTCACTTAACCCTGTTTACCTCAGTTTCCTCACTTATAAAATGAGCTGGAGAAGGAAATGGCAAACCACTCCAGTATCTTTGCCAAGAAAACTCCAAATGGGGTCACAAAGAGTTGGATGTGACAGAACACCAACAACCATGATGCACACAAAAACTAAGAACCTCTGGATTAAAAGATCTCTAATTTACCTTTCAGCTTTAAAATCCTAATATCTTCATGGATGTCAGTTCTGTCATCCAAAGTATTTACTATTTAATCCAACAGAGATGTCAGCTATGCCTCTGTAGTAATTCTGCTGCCTGGAAGCCATTTGCCAAAATTTGTGTCTATCTCTCAGTCAAAAAGCATTTGTGAAGAGCTCACTGTTCTACCTGCTATGCTAAGTACTGAAGGAACAAAGAAAGACAAAAACACGGTCCCTGTTCTCTAATGCAAAGCATTTTTTTATTTAATATATTTAGTTTTCAGCACTGATTTTCACAAGAGTTTGAATTATGAATTTTCTCCCCATTTCTACCCTCCCCCCCACTCCAAGATGGCGCATATTCTGGTTGCCCTGTTCCCCAGTTAGCCCTCCCTTCTGTCACCCCACTCCCCTCCCAACCCCTTTTCCCTTCCTTTCTTGTAGGGCAAGATAAATTTCTGTGCCCCGTTGCCTGTGTATCTTATTTTCTAGTTGCATGCAAAAACTTTTTTTTTGTTTTTGAACATCTGTTTTTAAAACTGTGAGTTCCAAATTCTCTCCCCTCTTCCCTTCCCACCCACCCGCCCAAAGAAGTCAAGCAATTCAATATAGGCCACATGTGTATCATTATGTATAACCCTTCCACAATACTCATGTTATGAAAGGCTAACTATATTTTGCTCCTTCCTAACCTATCCCCCTTTATTGAATTTTCTCCCTTGACCCTGTCCCTTTTCAAAAGTGTTTGTTTTTGATTACCTCCACCCCCATCTGCCCTCCCTTCTATCATCCCCCCTTTTTTATCTTCTTCCTTCTTCTTTCCTGTGGGGTAAGATACCCAAATAAGTGTGTATGGTATTCCCTCCTCAGGTCAAATTTGATGAGAGCAAGATTCACTCATTCCTCCTCACCTGCCTTCTCTTCTCTTCGTACAGAACTGCTTTTTCTTGCAACTTTTATGCAAGATAATTTACCCCATTCTATCTCTCCCTATCTCCATCTCTCAATATATTCCTCTCTCATCCCTTAATTTGATTTTATTTATTTTAGATATCTTCCCTTCATCTTCAACTCACCCTGTGCCTGCTCTCTCTCTCTCTCTCTCTCTCTCTCTCTCTCTCTCTCTCTCTGTCTCTCTCTCTCTCTCCATATATATATATATATATATATATATATACATACATATATATATATATACATACACACACATACATATATACATACACACATACACATTCACTTATACATATATATACATAAACATATATATATATGCATATCCCCTTCAGCTACCTTAATACTAAGGTCTCTTGAATCATACACATCATCTTTCCATGTAGGAATGTAAACAAAACAGTTCAACTTTAGTAAGTCCCTTGCAATTTGTTTTTCTTGTTCTTTTTCTTGATTACATTTTCATGCTTCTCTTGATTCTTGTGTTTGAAAGTCATTTTTCTATTCAGCTTTGGTCTTTTCACTGAGAAAGCTTGAAAGTCCTCTATTTTATTGAAAATCCATATTTTGCCTTGGAGCATGATACTCAGTTTCACTGGGTAGGCGATTCTTGGTTTTAATCCTAGCTCCATTGACCTCTGGAATATTGTATTCCAAGCCCTTCGATCCCTTAATGTAGAAGCTGCCAGATCTTGGGTTATTCTAATTATGTTTCCACAGTACTCAAATTGTTTCTTTCTGGCTGCTTGCAGTATTTTTTCCTTGATCTGGGAGCTCTGGAATTTGGTGACAATATTCCTAGGAGATTTCTTTTTGGGATCTATTTGAGGAGGCGATCAATGGATTTTTTCAATTTCTATTTTGCCCTGTGGCTCCAGCATATCAGGGCAGTTCTCCTTGATAATTTCTTGAAAGATGATATCTAGGCTCTTTTTTTGATCATGGCTTTCAGGTAGTCCAATAATTTTTAAATTCTCTCTCCTAGATCTGTTTTCCAGGTCAGTGGTTTTTTCAAGGAGATATTTCACATTGTCTTCCATTTTTTTCATTCCTTTGTTTCTGTTTTATAATATCTTGATTTCTCATAAAGTCACTATCTTCCACTTGCTCCAATCTCATTTTTAAGGTAGTATTTTCTTCAGTGGTCCGTTGGACCTCCTTTTCCATTTGGCTAATTCTGCCTTTCAAGGCATTCTTCTCCTCATCGGCTTTTTGGAGCTCTTTTGCCATTTGAGTTAGTCTATTTTTTAAGGTGTTGTTTTCTTCACTATATTTTTCAGTATTTTTTTGGGTCTCCTTTAGCAAGTCATTGACTTGTTTTTCATGGTTTTCTTGCATCCTTCTCATTTCCCTTCCCAATTTTTCCTCTACTTCTCTAGCTTGCTTTTCCAAATCCTTTTTGAGCTCTTCCATGGCCTGGGACCAGTTCGTGTTTTTCTTGGAGGCTTTTGGTGTAGGCTTTTTGACTTTGTTAACTTCTTCTGTCTGTATATTTTGGTCTTCTTTGTCACCAAAGAAAGAATCCAAAATCTGAGACTGAATCTGGGTGCATTTTCGCTGCCTGGCCATATTCCCAACCAACTAACTTGACCCTTGAGTTTTTCAGCGGGGTATGACTGCTTGTAGACTAAAGAGTTCTATGTTCCACGCTTGCGGGAGATACGCCAGCTCTGCCACACCAGCACTCCTCCTTCCCCAAGAACCCCAACCCGGACTGGACTTAGATCTTCAGCAGGCTCTTCACTCCTGCTCTGATCCGCCACTTAACTCCTCCCACCAGGTGGGCCTGGGGCTGGAAGTAACTGCAGCTGTAGTTCTGTAGCTGCCCCACCTCTGCTGCCCCTGGGGTGGTAACAGAACCGTGAACTCCTTCCACTCCCGCAGCTTTTCCCACGAACCTTCTCTGTTGTCTTTGGTGTTTCTGGGTTGAGAAGTCTGGTAACTCTGCAGCTCACTGATTCAGGGCGCTAGGGCACACTCTGCCTGGCTCCTGGTGTGGTTGGTCCACACTGCCCACACTGGGCTCTGCTCTGCTCTGCTCCCAGCTCCGTGTGGGATAGACCTCACCCAGAGACAATTCAGGCTGTCCTGGGCTGGAGCCCTGCTTCCCTCTGCTGTTTTGTGAGTTCTGCAGTTCTAGAATTGGTTCAGAGCCATTTTTTATAGGTTTTTGGAGGGACTTGGCGGGGAGCTCATGCTAGTCCCTGCTTTCCAGCTGCCATCTTGGCTCTGCCCCCAGTGCAGAGCTTTTTAAACCATTCTTTGAGTCATGACCCCTTTGGCAGTCTGGTATAGTCTACATAGTAAAGCTTATATATAATCTATATAGTAAAGTATACATGGTAAAGTCTATATAGTAAAGTATAGTTTGTAAAGACATAAAACAAAATACATAAGATTACGAAGAAAACCAACTGGATTAAAGTACAGTTATCAAAATAGTTTATTTAAATTCTCAGACCTCTTGTTAAGAGCCTCTATTCTAATGAAATAAAATGCACATATACAAATACGCATATATGTATGAGTGTATGTTTATATATATACATATGCATATCTATTTATTGTGTATATATGTACATAATGGCATATATTTATATGTATACATCATATACGTGTATATATTATATATTGTGTGTGTATATATAGATTATATATTATACATATTTACAAAGAATAGACCAATGCTTCCCTTCTCCTATCAGTTCCCCAGTTTGACTTTAGGCTGCTGCAGTGATGAGGGTTTTCTCCTCTTCAGCTAGACAGATGCTTGGTCCTCCTGAGCTTGAAGTGGAGAATTGGGTTGAATGTGTCTATCAGAAAACAGCAGGCAGTAGGAAAATCTAGCCCTTCTATCAGTTGTCCAACAGCTTACTCAACATTCCCCAAGAATTCACAATTTAAAAATCTCGGTTGGCTCTTCCAAGTGCCTATTGAAAATTAGCCAAATTAAAGTGAATTACAGAGTGCTCTGTTGGAACACCAAGATATTGATTACATCATCTTGATCACTTCCTAGAAATAAAAGGAGTGAACTATTTTTTTTCTGCAAAGAGACATAGACTTGTAGAGTTTTTGACGTATAGACAAAGGGATTTGTAGAAATGTCTATGTGAGACATACTATCCATTCAAGTGGTTTTTACACCACTCAATTTCAAGAGGCAGAGATGTAGGAGAAAGGATATTGCAGACATAGGGACATGTATCAGTATCTGACTTTCAAACATGAGCAACGACCATTACTTAGGTATAAAGGACTGAAATTTAATTAGGCATGGGTATATTAATAATCAAATGTTTGACCTGGAGTCAGAAACGCTGGAGTTCAAGGTCCCTCATATGCTTATTAGCTGTGTGACCCTGGGCAAGTCATATAATTTTTCTCAACCTCAGTTGCCTCATATGTAAAATAGCATTTACCTTGCAGGGCTCTTGTGAGGATCAAATGAGATAACTTCTATGAAGCTCTTGCTGAAATTTAAATCACTATATAGTTGCAGCTGTAATTTTAATTGGCCATTTTAATTTTTAATTGGCCAAAGTAGAGGAAGCATTCAATAAATTGGGCTGTTAAAATTAAAATAAATATTGTATAATAAACACTTTGAGGTCTAAAGGGCAATGCCAGTGAAAGAACAACTAATTAAGAATCTAGGCAAATCTTGTAGACTTCAGGAATGAATGGAAAAAGCTAAAAATAGCTTGACTTGAGTTGTCTGGATGTTAACAGTGACCTTGAATTTATTTGACTTAATTTCAGATATGCTTAATTGCTAGGAATACTGACTAGTGAAAATTTGGTAGTTCTTATAAGAAAAATAGTATTTTGGGGGAGAACTTGTAAAAGTAGTAAATTGATGCCAATTTAGGACAAAAGAACATTTCAAATTTTCTTAGAGAAGCAGGTCTCTGCCTCAGTGAAATATTTTAGAAGATTTTGACATTCATCTTTGCATTTTTTTTACATCTCAATGGAAACTTATTAGTATTCTTGAAAGACAAGAAAATATGAGTAAATTTTTTAATTTGACTTGATTACTAGAATTAAATATAAATTTTTAAAAGGCATTATAAGAAACAAAGGCTATGATACCTTTAATATGATGGCTATAATCACATACTATTCTGTGAAATATTTTATATTTTACACACAAATAAACATACACAAAAATAAATATATGATCCCCCGGTTGGCTTTAGGGTGATGAATTTTGGGTCCACAGCAACTCTGAAAAACTTTTTACTAAGTCTTAGAAGATTTTCAATCTGACAGAACATTAGATTGTGAACTCCTTGAAGGCAAGAGCTGTTTCTGCCTTTCTGTGTATCTCAGAGCTCAGCACTCTCCCTGGCAATTGGTAATACTTAATAAATACTAATTAACTGATTGACAAAATAGAAGATATTTTAAAACTGAGGTAAATAAAATGTATAGGCAGGCCTTTATTTGTACATATCTTATACAAATACCCTTTTATGCAATGCAATGCAAAGTGGGTGTGCTGGCCATGTCCCATCTTTTCTCTGTAGCTGCCAAAACTTTCTTTGCCACTAACAAAAGCACCTGGGACCTTCATCCCTTCCCAGGGGCTGCTGTGGTACCTATTCCCTTTACCCCCCTGCCCTCTACAACTCGAACTGTACAGGATCTTTCTCTCCTCCCATCTTCATTACAACTAGGAACTTCTACTTCCCTATTTTCCCTATCACTCTATGATGCCACCTATCATTTTCTCTTCTCCTTTATCAGAAGATGGGGTGGTCAAACACCTCAAAGCTCGCCCTTTTTCTTTCGCCCTTAATCTTATCCTCTCCCATCACCTCAAGGACCATGCTCCTTCAGCCTTCTCTCTCATTTTAAATCCTTCCCTCTTTACTAAATCCTTCCCTCTTCCTACAAATATGCCTCCCCTCTCCTAAAGCAAGCAAAATTTTCCTTCACATTGCTATACTATTAAATGCCTTAATCTCTATTGCCAAACTACTTTAAAAAATAGTTTATGCTTATATGCACCATTGAAAAACTTCATCTCTTTGCAGTCTAGCTTCCATCACCATTAAACTGGAGATTTTAGAAATCACTAAATAACTTTGATGTGCTATCAAGTTGAATATATTTTAATTTTTAAAAGTATTTTTATGAGTGTTTCTTTACCTCTCTGCTGCATTTATTTATATCCTTTCTCTAGGTGCCTTCTTCCCTTGGGTTTGGAAACCCTAAGTTCTCAAAAATCCTTTTACTTCTCTAACCAGTTTGTTTCTGTCTTCATCAAATGCTCTTGTGCCTCTAACCTTCCAAACATGGGCATAATAGGATCATAGGATCACAGCTCTAGATTTCTGGGGACCTCAGAGGTCATCTAGTCCAGCCACCTCATTTTATCATTGAGGAATCTGCAACCAAGAGAAGTTAAATAACTTTCCCAAGGTCACACAGAGAGTAAATTTATATACATGGTCTTTTTTTCTCTACAAACTTTTTTTCTTTTGCTAAGAAGCTACTCCTCTGGATTCAATTATTACCTCTTAGGCAATGACCCCCTAAATTAACTGGCACAATGGGTAGTTTCATCAGTGGAAATAAGAAAGTTAAGAGGGCAGGTTTGAGGGGAAAGATAACGAGTTTAGTGTGAACATGTACATCTAACAAATCAGCAATTAAGCAAATCTAGGGCATTGGAAAGAGGACCAGCTTATGTTTGGGAATAGGATACAGGGAGATGATAGTGAAAAACATGGAAATGAAGGAGATTTCTGAGGAAGGGAAGATAGAGAAAAGAGATATAAGAACAGACATTTAGATAATACTAACTTTTGGGTGCTAGAAAGAACTAGTAAGTACAGAGGGAGAAAAGGCAATCAGAGAGGGAGAGTGGAGTATCATACAAAAGGAAAAGGAAAAGAGAGTTCAATAATGAAGAAATAATCAACAATCTCAGTACTGCAAAAAGGAGAAGAAAAGTAATCCATCTGTCACTTAGGAGATCCCTAATGACCTTTGAGAGAGCAGTTCTGTAGAGTGGTTAAAATAGAAACCAGGTTTCAAGATGTTAAGGAATGAGTGGCTGTTAAGGAAGTCTAGGCTGACCAAAGACATCAAATAGTCTGAGTCCCACAATACTCCTGAGTATGGCCAAAATCAGGTTAAAATTGTAATTGGAAAATATTTACCAAAATAAATAAAAATACAATAAAACATAAATACTATTAATATGTGATTTTCTAAGTCAATATGTATTCTGTAGAGATCCTTATGTGTGGTTTAATATCCCCCAAGGGCCATCTCCAGTCATCCTGATCTATATCTCACCACCCTGACCCAGATGGCTCCAGAGGAGAAAGTGAAGCTGGTGACTTTGCACAGCCCTCCTCCACTTAAATCCAATTCACTTGCATGTCATGGTATCATCTCCCTGATGTCATGGTCCTCTTCAGGAATGAAGGACAAGCAACAACAACAATAGCTCCCATCTGACACCTCTGACCTAGACCATTCCTTCAAAAAAGTTTGAAAGTGAAAGAGAACAGAGAGGTGAGATTGTAGCTCAGAGGAATACCAGGAGCAAGAGAAGCAGGAGAGGGGAAACATTACATCAGGATGCTCTGACTTTCGACTTCCAAAGACTCAGCTGGCTCCTCAGGGACATTGTCTGCAGATGCTGCTTTTTCACTTCCAAAGAGGGATGTAACATGATGCAATGAAAGAGTCTTGTAGTCAGAGGACTCAAATTTGAATTACAGCTCTGAATATTAGACCACCAATACTACACTTCTCTGCTGTGATCGGGTCTCACCTGACTATAAAGATTTCCCTCCTCCAGAAACAAGTTCTAAAACAATATAATTTACCAGCTTAAAAAATATTGGCAAAGAAATTAACATTTCTTTTTCAGTTGCAGTTTTAATTTTTTTCTGAATAGTATTTTATCTTTTCCAATTACATGTCAAGATAGTTTCCAACATTCACTTTTTTATAGATTTTAAGTTCCAAATTTTTCTCCTTTTCCTCTCCAAGACAGCAAACAATCTGATTTGGTTACACATGTGCAATCATGTTAAACATATTTCCCCCTTAGTCGTTTTGTGAAAAAAGAAACAGAAGAAAAGGGAAACTGACTCTTCCTAATTATAGGACATCCCAATATGAAAGAGACATTGGTGCAGTGTGGCCCAGGTAAATAATGTCTCTATATATGTGAAATAAAGAGATTTAACTAAGTGACTTTTAAGGTCCCTTTCTCTACTGGTCCTGTGATAAATCACCTCTGATATTAACAAACCAAAAAGTATAGAGGACCATTTAGTATATGTTATCAGGATCTAATGGTGATACCTATTCATCTCCACCAAACATTTCACTGTTCTCTGTACCCAAGAAGTCTGGCATCTTCATAGCATAGCCAAGTAATCAAGAGTTCCCCAGACATACATACAACATAAGGACAAATCCACCAAGAGAGTATACCACAGTCACTCTTCTCTGCCACAAGTCCCACCTGATCTATATTTTCCCAAAACAAAAGTTTCTAAAACAATATAATTGACCAGCCTATAGACCCCAGAAAAGAAGCTAACTTCCATTTGCTGACTATAGTTAGCCCCAACATGAAAAAAGCCAATACAGCCCTTGGAACAATTACTCATAGCTTCTTACTAGCCATCTCCACAGTGAACTGTTATGACCTTCTTACTATGGCAACATTATCTATTTCTTTTTTTCCACTCTGTTTTATTATCAAAATCAAAATTTCATTTGTTACAACTCAGCTTATTGTAATAATCAAAAGGGGCATTTATAAAAGGTGTTTATTTTTATACGATTTACAAGTAAAGCATTTATTTTACAAAAAAAGTGGAGGGGTGTTTGTGCATGTGCGTGTGTGTGTATGCGTGCATGTATGCATGTGCATGTGTGTGTGTGTGTGTGTGTGTGTGTAATAGTGAATAGGTGGATAAGGGCTGACCAAATGTTGGTCAGTATATTATAAATACATCCTTGCAAAGCATCAAAGTCGATGAACAAGAAATACCAGCTGACTGTAAGACAATGACAAAGATTAAAATTCAAGAAAAATGAAAAAAAAAAACAAAACAAAAACACAAAGGATAAACATTGAAAACAGCACCAAATCCTTCATTCGCAAACAAGGCTAGTCCAGCTTAAGCTTCTTGGTATCCTCAACATTATCTATTTCTAAAGTTGCTTCTTCATCACATTGGAGGTGGAGTTTGGGAAGGAAGTATGCAAATCTAGCCTTTTTTCAAAGACCTGGAATAATTAACCACAATCTGCAAGGTCTTATATGATCTCTCAATGGTCTTCAAAGTGCTACATGTTGCTCAAATGTGAGTCTCTGCAAAGACCCAGTCTTAGTAGCTATAATGGACTAGATTTGGCTGGCCACTTTCTTCAAAGTTGGCTATTCAGAGCAATAAAAGACCTATATGGTATTTCTCGGAGCTCTCCTCTACAGCACTTTGGAAGACTTTCCTTCTAGCCCTCCTATCAAAGAGCTGTGCCATGCTGAAAGCCACTCAAATGACTATTTTTATTCCCTTTATACCTTCAGGATCCGGCCAAAAGGAGTGGACTGTGGGCTTACCATTTCAACCCCTCTCTAGGAAACCATATGTCTATGGACTCAAACAAAGGCAGAGATCATGCTGCCTGAGACATTGCATTCCAGATACAACCTGGGTTAAGATTATGTTGAGCACCCCCAAAATCAGTTGCTCTGAGTAACTACTGGCCTGCAGTTTCAGCGGAATGAATTCCTGCCACACTAACCTCCAACCTAGAGATGTCTTCTGCTGTGACAACTTGTTCAAATCTATCTCTAGGATAGTGCATATCTCATCACTTAACTGAACAGTGTAGTTCTCTGAGGATCCAGAATCTTCAGGGCCTATGTCTAACCAGCATATCCTGGCCACAGAAAAACAGAGCCCTCAAGCTCTTTTCCAAGCTATAGCCTTTTCCCCTACTTTTAGCATACCTCCTTTCCCCATTAAGTTGTGTCCTGTTACCTGTTGCTGAAGTGACCAAAGCAACCTCACCTAAGCATGGGCACTTATAAGGACGGTACCCTGGGACACTATGTTCTCTATATCCAGACCTGTCTAGGGCTCACTTACCTTCCTAAGGTTTCCTATTATTACAATCCAGTATTGTTTGACTACATTGTCAATGATGCCACATCAGAAGCACAGGCCATGGCAAACTTGTCTTTAAGAGACTATAGTCTCTAAACGAACTCTAGATGTATGATCTTAGGACTTTCATTCTGTCCCAAGGGCTATCTTTTTTATCTAACTCAATCTGAAGCATCTCACCTTCTTTCCTTACTCATATCTCTAGTCTGGCTGGTCCCTGGTAGATAGCTGCCTATAAGATTCTCTAAGCCACAACTTTAATGTCCAACTCCCTCTGCCACAACTCATATTGCCTATCCAGATGAGACTTTCCTCATTCTGGTGTCCTTTACTTCATGGCTGCTTCCCTATCCTTAACCTAAGTTCTCAGGTGGATGCTGTAGATCTTCAGTATTATCTGAGGTAGCTGACAGGCACATATGAAGACTAATAGACTCAATAGTGACAGTGGTGTCATACAGCAGAATAAGCTCTGAATTTGCACTCTTAAGACCTGTGTTGAAATTAAGGCTCCACAACTTAGCTGAGCAATCTGGATAAGTCACTTGACCTGTCTAGACCTCAATTTTCTCATCTATAAAATGAAGATGTTGAACTCTCTAAGGTCCCTGCCAAGTCTGTATCTATGATCTTTATATGAGCAAGATTTGAAGTCTTGGTCTGGATCTACTATTTTTTGCCCTATGACCTTGAGTAATTCCCATAATTTCTTTGGGCCTCAGATGGACTCTATCTAGCTCTACATTCTATGATTCTGTAACCTTTGCCTTCATTTAAAAATCCAGATACTTCCTTACTTCAAGATCACAAGTCACTAGCCCTAATTGGATATCTCAAGTGTTCTTGGGAATATCTAAAAATCAACATATCCTTTCCCCACATTTTCCCAATAATTATAAAGGGTCATTTTCCCTCAAAAACACATCCAAAATGCCCACATACACCATATCTCTTATAGTCACACTCCTCTATGTGGATCTACATGGTCAAAGGAAACAAATTCAGAAATTGGAATATTATAGACTAGCTTACAAAAACACCAGCAACAAATCTGTGATCCACCTAGCTTCCTGCAGGAACTTTCAATGCTAAATAATTAAAGGATAAGAAGAGGCAGTTTTCAAAAGAAGAAATCTATGCTATTAACAATCATACGAAAAACTGCTTTAAAACACTAATATAGGGAAATGAAATTACTGCAGTTTTGAGCTTCCATCTCATATCAGATTAAAAAGATGGCAAAAGTGGAAAATGACAAATATTGGAATGGGGAAAACAGGTGCACTAGAACAGTGTTGGTAGTCAGGCCAGCCATTCTGGAAGGCAGTTTGGAACTACACCCAGAAAGTTATCAAACTCATACTCTTTGATTCAGCTATACCATTACTAGGCTCATACCCCCAAAAGAAATTGAAGAGAATAAAAGGATCTCAGTATATATGTTTAATATTATAGTAGTTCTTTCTGTGGTAGCCAAAAAATTAGAAACTAAGGAGTTTTTCTCCTATGGGGAAATGGATAAGCAAAATGTAGTATATGAATATTATTGTGGGATAATTTCAGAGGGAACTTAGAAGACCTTAATGAACTGACATAGAATCAAGTAATCAAAACTAGGAGAACATGTATACAATGATAATAGCATTGTAGAGATAAACAGCTTTGAAAAACTTTAAAACTCTGATCAGTGACATAAGCTATGAATAATAAAGATGAAACATGCCACTTACCACCTTACAGAGAGATGATGAACTTTAAATGCAGAAATTTACAGTTTTGGAAATGGCTAATGTTTGTTTTAATTTAATTTGTTTTCTTTTCTATGCAGCTGTGTATTAAAGGATATGTGTATGGGGGGTTAATTTACAGGAGGAGGAAGTGGGAAGGATAGATGAATAAAAATACATTTTTAACTTAAAATTTTAAAAATAAATACAATGAGAAAAAAGAATAGAGGCAGCTTTGCCTGTGAGAGAAATAGGAGGGAAGTAGATGAAGAAGATATAGAGAAGTTTCGAGGTAAAAAAAAGCAGGTGACTAATAAGATCCACATCCTATTGCTTAATATTTTCAATAAGTTATAAAATGAAGTCATATGAGGAGAGTGTGGGAGGCAAAAATAGTCTTGAGGAGACAGGGGGAAATTTGGAACATGTAATGCAGTAGGAATAAATAAGGAATTAATCAAAGGATTACAAAAGTTCTCCATGAATGTTCATCTGCAGTCATAAAATATAAATATATAATGAATGAAATCAGTACAGTTTTTTGACTTTCCCTATAGTGATTCAATAATCTGATAGCAAGAACAGAGAAGCAGGAGGTGGGGGTTATTGGAATTGGGGCAAGGTAGGAATAGAAGGTCAAGAAGTTAAGGAATTCTAAGGTGGTGACCATGTCACTATAATAGCTGACCATGGGGTACATTCTAGATTGTGAAGTAAGAAAAGCCGAAACAAGGCATGTACTAGAAGTCATGATGAAGATAGAGAACAAAATCAGCAAGTATGTGAAAGTAGAAGAGGTGGAAGAATGGGGCAGAGAGAGGATCATTAGAATTCATGATCAAGTAACTATGAAGTCAATGATATTTCCATGCTGGAGGGCAACAAAAGTGAAAACAGAGATGATTAAATAAACTTACCAAGTAGACAAACCAGTATTTAGCAGAACTGGGGAGTTTTCCAACAAAAAAATGTTGCTTACCGTAGGCTTCACGGATACTATCAGTACATTAGTTTAATTACCTAATGATCTGTCCTTATCATTGCTCATTGCTTGTCCTTCCTTCTAGAAGAGGATTATGACTTGAGGAAGGTGATGTCATGACTTGAACTGGATTTAAGTAAGGGAGGGCTGTGCAAAGTGGTGCCTCCCTCTCTCCTCTGGAACCATCTGGGTCCAGTGGAAAGATGTAGATATAACCTGAGCACCAATGAAAACTTTGTTCTTGGGAAATAGACGTACAACTGCCTTGCTGATGACTTCTGGAACACAACATATCAATAACTAGGGGACTATCTGTAATTGTACGGTAATATTAGAAGGTATTCTTGAAGTTTAGACATGTTGATTGGAAACTGGAGTCATTTTTTAATTTAACAAATAAAGAGACCATAGTATAACAGAACTGAATAATAATAGCTCATCCAGACATTGTTTAAAGGTTTACCAATTGTTTTCCTCCCAACAAGCCCGTCGGATAATAAGTGTAACCATTATTGTCCTCATCATAAATAGGAAATTTAAGGTGAAGAAATTGAGAACTGAAGTAATTTGCCCACTTTTATGAAGCTAGTAACTGCCAGCCTAGGGATTCGAACTCAGGCCCCCATACCATGCTACTGCCACTTGTTCTGCCATTTCCTTAAGGATCGCTTGAGCTGCATTGTATTCAGATAGGTAGAGTAGAACAATTGTATGGCCACCTTGGCTTATTTTGTTCCCGCAGACATATTCTAGCTAAAGGGTGGTGGAAAGAAGTTTCGTTTCTGCTAGGCTTCCAGGGATGAGCAAAACAGTGAGCAGCCACCTTCCCAGGTTGCAGAGTATCCAGGTTTTCCCTTAGGCCATTAAGCAGTTGCAACAGTTGCCTGAAATAAAATTGTTGCAAACAAAGGTGCCATATAGAACTCATGCCAGCATAATTACTAACATACAACATTTTAGGCAGTCTCATTTAAAAAAGACAAACCCCTCCCTCCCAAAAAAGGTCATTGTGAATCTAATAACAAAACAAAGTAGGTATATGAAACCTAAGGGGAACTACTTACTGAAGGTATTTCAGGAAATAATTTCATCTTAAAACAAATTTACTGATTTACTCGCCTCCTATCTTCAGATTTAATGGCTGTTCCAGCCAAAAACAGAGGTAATTTAATTAATGGAACCCAAGCCAGTCCAACTCTAGACATCAACTAAACAGGTGCACAGAATGCAGAAGTAGGAGAGCTCTGGTCGAGTGGAAGTGGACAGGGAGAACACCACTGAGCTTTCCAGGCACTGAAGAAGTGACTTGCCTTTTTAGAATAGTAACTCTGATATGTCTACAATCTTTATCAGCAATGATCCCGGGTCATTTCCCTTTGTGATCAAGGGAGAAGCCTGCTATAATAAATCTTTAAAGATCTATCTTCAGTGCCTCTGCATAGCTGTATGTTGGAGAAAGAATGTCTCCGCCCTGATGTTTGGAGTGCTGCCCCAGGCAGGGGCACTCTGCTCTGGCCAAGCAGCCCCAGAAAGGGAAGGAAAGCTGGGAGGAAAGCCAATGGCTGCAGGCATGAAAATGTATAGTGATTCTTCAGTGTCATGACCTGGCAGCAGCATGGTTCCCATTCTCCTGGGACAGTATAATAATATCAGTTCCTTTGTTTGCCCTGATAAAGACAAAATTCAATATAAGAAACATTGATGAAGTACCTATTACGTGTCAGGCACTGAGCTAGGCACTGAAGACATGAAGATAAAACCAAAACAGTGTCTGCCCTTAAGGACCTTATGTTCTCCTGGGGGTTGTGGGGAGGATAGGCTGCATAAATCTGTAGGAAAATACAAAGTATATACAAAGTAGTAGGAAGTTGTTTCAAAGTGGAGAGAGCATTAGTAAGTGGAGGGATGAGGAAAAGCCTCAGAGAGGGTGCCTGAGCTGAGATTTGGAGAACACTAGGGAATTCTGTATTGTAGAGGTGGCAAGGGAATAGATTCCAGACATTGAGGGCAGCCTATGCCAAAGCATAGAGATAGGCAACAGGATGTTGTGTAGAGGGAAGAGTTAGCAAGTCATTTTGACCTGAACAGAGAATGCATAAAAGGAGACCAATATAAAACCAGTTTGGAAAGTAAGAGGCATATTATGTAGGGCTTGAAACATAAGCCTAAGAATTTGATATTTTTGAGGAAATTGAAATTTAGATCAGAGATTTGTTGTGGTCAGATATATGTTTTAGGAATATAAGCTTGGCAGCTGTGTGGAGGCTGTTACAAGAGTTCTAGGAAAGAAGTGTTGAGGACCAGAACTAGGGAAGAAGAAGTCATATAAGTGCAAAGAAGGGCATGAATGTGAGAGGTGGACATATCAACACATAGATATTAGTTGATTTAACATGGAGGAAGAGAGGGAGGGTAGAAGCAAGGCTGACTCCAAAATGGCAGTTTATAAAGAAGACCCAGGCAATGATTATACCTTTAAGGGAAAGGGATGGAAAATACTATGAGATTCTAAACTCCATAGCATCATGAAGCATGCTAAATTCATCTTTGTATCTTCTCTCAGAGCCTACCTCAGTATAAATATCCAATAAATCTTGTTGACCTTAGAAACAAAGGAAAGAAAGAAAGAAGGAAGAATGTGAACAGCTATATGTGGTCAGTCAACCAGCATTTATTAAGCATTTGTTATGTGCCAGGCACGGTACTGAGTACTGGGAATACAAAGAAAGGCAGTAGACAATCCCTGCTCTCAAGGCACTTACAGTCTATAAAATGGAGAAAATCAGCAGAGGGAAGGGGTTAGGGGTTAGGGGCTAGCATTAAGAAGGATTGGGAAAGACTTCCTGTAAAAGGTGGGATGTTAGCTAAGACTTGAAGGAAACCAGTGAAGCTAGGAGGCAGAGATAAGGAGTGAGCTAGCCAGTGAAAATGTTTGGTGTTGGGAATTGGAGGATCATGGACAAAAAACAACAGGAAAGCCAGTGTCATTCAATTGCAAAGTACATGGAGGAATGTAAAGGGTAAAAAAACTGGAAAGGTACGAAGGGGCTAGATTATGGAGGAATTTATAAGCCTAAAAAGATTTTACATTTAATCTGGGAGACATTAGGCAGCCAGTGAAGCTAATTGAATAGGGAAGTGCCATGTCATCAGGATTGTACTTTAGGAAGGTCAAGTTGACATCTGAGTGGAAGGTGAACTGGGTGGGGAGAAACTCGAAACAGAGAAAGCAACCAGACAATAGTTTCATTGTGAGGTGATGAAACTTTGCACCAGAGCATGTCAGAGGTGTGAGGAACATATATGAGAGATGTTACAGAGGTAAAATCAATAGGAGCTGGCAACAGGTTGGATATAGAGAGTAAGAAAGAGTGAGGAGTAAGAGATAACATCTATGTTAATAAGAAAAAAAAATTAATTAGGTGTTTTTTTCCATTAAGTCAAACCACAATTAAACTCATATGTTTAATTCCATGCTCTATCTTACCCCCCAAAAAAGTGACCAGGATGGGAATAGGAATGGAAATATTGGCAAAGAAGGAATTGTTATAGAAACTGTGAATATTTAGGGGCAGGACTTTAAGCAGGATTTCTTTATTCATGGAGCCCTAAAATAGTTATGAGTGACATACAAATGTAGAAAAAAGAACACCCCCCCCTTTTCACCAGTGTTACTGCTTGGTTGAGCTGTCAATCAGTATCAGGTCAGCTCTCAGCAACCTTACCATACTATTATACCGTACTTGCTTCTCTGATGTTCATGAATAACTGTCCACACTCATCAAAGAGTGCAGAAATGCTGGAAGATACCAAGTTCACCCAGCTCCTTACTCTTTGTCCCACCCCAGCTCCACTGATCCAGGACAAGAATAAAGTCCTAGGCAACAACCAGGAAATACAAATTACATAATGCTACTCTAAAAAAAATAAGGCACAGCATCCATTAAGTGATCAATTTAATATCACCTTTATCATAAGTAAGCAGGAGTGGAAGAAATGGGAAACACACAGCTGGGGCCTAGACATCCCCAAATAGGAAAGTGACCCCAAATATTCCAATGTACTTACAACTCAGTTAAGTAGGAACACGATAGCTATCTTCAGAGGTCTGAAGAGCTGTCACGGGGAAGATGGACTAAATTTAGTCTACATAGGGAGAAAGTAGAGCAATGGGTGCAAGCTACAGAGAGATAGATTTCAGTGAAAGGAAGAACATAATGACAAATAGCCAACAATGAAGCAGAGAACTACCAGTCATTTGAAATATTTAAGTAGAGGCTGAATGGCTTCAAGTAGCTTATAGACAGGATTGGACTCTATGACCTGCAACATCCTAAAACATCCCTTACAATTCTAATGCCCTACATTATATGAAACTAATCAACAAATATTTATCAAAGTATTTACTAAGTAAATGGCACCACATTAGGTGTCAGGATGCAAAGAAGTATTATTTAAAGCCTGATCTATTGTTAAATTTGGGCTCATCCCTCTAGTTATTGGCTATCTATAATAGCAAGCCCAAGGAATGAAGGTCCATTAACCATAGCTGTCTGGAAGTTCCCTTCTTACCTATCCTTTAGTGTGAGTTTTATGTCTCATTGGGAGTCCATATAACCAAATTGTTTCTGAAAAACTGTCCTGTACTTCTATACTCAGGGAAGATGCTATTTCTTTGGTCCAAAGTGTCTTGGTCTCTGTTATCAGCAGACAAGAAGAATAACTCATAGATCTTGCTGGACATTGCTATACGGAGAACTGATGAATCTGAAAATATTCTTCATTAGTGAGTGTGTATAAGATAATGTTCTGAAAGCTCCCAGTTCCCACACTTGAGAGCTTTATCTGAGAAAGTGAGCATCCCCTTATAGTACTTTATACAAATTTATCTCATTATTTCATAGCTACTCCTTTTACACATATTAATATTTATTAAAAGATACCTAATGATACAGGGCAGTAAAATGAAAGTATCATTGCTAAATAGACAATCAAGATAATAAGCACTACCCCTGCAGGAATATGGGTTGTCTATATAGCAGTGGTTCTTGAATTGGGGCTAAACAAAAGTCAATCAGCAAGCATTTCTTAAGCATTTACTACATTCCAAGCACTGTGCCAAGTGCTGAGGATACAAAGAAAGGTAAAAGAATTTCTTCCCTTCATGGAGCTTGTATTCTAATGGGGGAAACAACATATAAATAATTAGGTACATATAAGATATATTCAAGAAGACAATCCAAGAGGGGAAGGCATTGACAGCTGGGAAGGCCAGGAAAGGCCTGCAGAAATTGAGGTTTTAGCTGAGCAAGCCAGGGAAAACTAAGAACCAGAGTCAAGGCCAGAGCATTAAAGGCCTGGGGGCTGGAGGGAAGCTATTGAAAAATCAAGGATATGGGAAATGGAGTGTTGGGTTCAAAGAACCACAAGTAGGCCAGCCTTACTGAACCACAGTGTACAAGGAAAGCAGTCAAGTGTAACATAACTAGCTAAGAAGAGAGCTCTAAATACCAGAGGACTTTATATTTGATCCTAGAGGGAAGGGGAAGCTCCTGTAACTCTCTGAGTAGTAATTTGGCAAGATGACACTGTCAGACCTCACTTTAGAAAAATTACCTTGACACCAGAGTAGAAAATGAATTGGAGTAGGGAGAGACTTGAGGTAGGGAGACCAGTTAGAAAGCTTTTGCAATAATCCAGGTGAGAGGTGAAAAGGGCCTAAATTAGAGTTGTGGCTTTGTCAATAGAGAAAAGGTAATATCTAGATAGGTAGATAGGTAGGTAGGTAGATAGATAGATATATACCTATGTAGATATCTGATGGCGTGATGGTAGAAATGACAGGATTTGGCAATAGGTTATATGTGGAAGGTAAGTAAGAGTGCAGAATTGATTATGACACTGAGGTTGAGAGGCTGAGTTACTGGTAGGATGATGGTGTTCTCTACAGTAATAGAAAATTTTGGAAGAGAGGAGCATTTGGGGGGATTATTATAAGCAGAAGTAGAGGAAAGGTGGCATTGCACTAAGAAAATTCAAGTGCTAAATTAGTTTGGGAAATAGGCATGTATATGGAATGTGGAAATTTAAGGACATGCAACAACTTTATGTTGAGTCAAAATTAACATTTTTTCTTTAAATTCTTTAAAAGTTTCAGACCATGGAACACAATATATCGAAGAGCAAAAGACCTAGGGCTACAGCCAAAAATATCATACCCTTCAAATTTCAGTATTATCTTGAATAAAAAAATGGACATTTGACAAAACCTCAAACTTTCAAGACTTCATAAAAAAAATCCTCAACTTAATAGAAGACTCGACATACAAAAACCAAGAGAAACATAAGGTACACACCAAAGACTGACTATAAGGGATTCATAAGAACAGACTGCTTACTTTTTATATAGCATAAAATGTAAAATGTATGTCTAACATTCTTATTAACAATTGTCGAGCTCTTAAGAAAGAGGGGGATAAACCTATGATATGAATTTAAAAAGTAAAACCATTTAGAAACAACTAAAAACAGTAACTATTTTATACAAAGAGGTGCAAGAAGAAGAAAGGATACAGGGGATTTAGATGGGGGAGAAGGGCTGGTAGTTCTGGTAACCCACTTTCATTGGGAATGGGTTTAAGAGGGAACAACACATATATATTTAGAAGACTATAAAAGTCTTCTAAATTTAGAAGAAATAAAAGGTTAGGGGTATATTGAGGGGGGAGAGGACAAGGGAGGGATTTTTAGAGGGGAGAATGAAGGAACAGGTAAAGGGAGTTTAGCTTAACGAGAATGGGAGGATAGAGGAGGGATCCTTAGAGGGGGGAAGGCAAGTAATAGGAGGGCAGGGTGGTTAGTAGAGGAGGGGGGTAGGCAAGTAATAGGAAGGCGATGTAGTGGGTAGAAGTAAAGTAGAGGAGGAAGGAAGGATAGGAAACAAAAGATATGTACAAACATAAAAAACAAAGATCAGGAGTAGATTATGTTTGGGAAAGTGTATGTCTATATACACATGTATATATGTATGAGTGTATGTATATATCTGTATGTATATGTATATATTAAGAAATATCTAAATTATATTGTAGCCTTCTGGGGGTGGGGCAAGGGGACAAAAAGAACAAAGTTAAAAAGTTCATAGCAGAGAACAAAAGAAAACACAAGGAAGCAAAGAAAAGATGGACAATTCTCAACACAAGGTGTATTATTTATCATACAGGCTTTCTTGAAATGAAAATTTATTGTTACATATTTTGAATCCTCTCCTATGTTCTGCTATGCAAATGACATGTTTTTTTTTCTTTCTTACTTTATATTTAAGTTTCAATATTTAAGTTTATGATATGTTTTGTTTCTTTTCTCTATTTTGTATTTGTGTTCTGGTAAAATAAAATAAAATAATATTTTTTTAAAAAAGTTTCAAACCAATAGTTTATCTAATAGACTAGATAGTACCACCTTCTATATTATATTTATAATTTACTGAGGTATATTACTGAATTTGCCAAGACTACAGTTGATCTTAAAGAACTAGAATTGAATATGAAATACTTCTATGATTGAGAAAGAAGAATCCATGAACTAACGAGAGATAGAGAGCATTACAAAATGAAAAATGGATAATTTTGATTATTTTAAATTGAAAAGTTTTTGTACAAACAAAGCAAATGCAACAAAGATTAGGAGGGAAGCAGAAAATTGGGAAAGAATCTTTACAAGTGTCTCTGAGAAAGGCCTCATATCTAAAATATATAGAGAACTGAGTCAAATTTATAGGAATATAACTCATTCCCCATTTGAGAAATGGTCAAAGGATATGAACAGGCAGTTTTCAGAGGAAGAAATTAAAGATATCTATAGTCATGTGAAAAAATGCTCAAAATCACTACTGATTAGAGAAATGCAAATCAAAACAACTCTGAGATACCACATCTCTCCTGTCAGATTGGCTAAAATGACAAAAACAGAAAAATGATAAATGCTGGTGAGGATGTGGGAAAAATGGAACACAGTTACGTTGTTGGTGGACTTGTGAACTGATCTAGCCATTCTGGAGAGCAATTTGGAACTATGCCCAAAGGGCTATAAAAATGTACATATCCCTTTGACCCAGAAATACCACTTCTACGGCTGTATCCTAAAGAGATCACACAAGTGGGAAATGGACCAGTATGTACAAAAATATTTATAGCAGCTCTTTTTACGGTGGCAAAACATTGGAAATCAAAGGGATGCCCATCAATTGAGGAATGGCTAAACAAATTGTGGTATATAAATGTAATGGAATACTATTGTGCTGTAAGAAATGAGGAACAGACAGACTTCATTATAACCTGAAAAGACGTATATGAACTGATGCTGACTGAGGAGAGCAGAACCAGGAGATCATTATATATGATTACAGACACACAGTATCTGTTAGGACTAACTTTAATAGACTTGGCTCTTCTCAGGTTCAAAGACAGCCCTGAAAGACTCATGATGGAAAAAGCTATGCACATCCAGAGAAAGAATTATGGAGTCTGAATGCAGAGTAAGGCAAACTATTTGCTCTCTTTTTTTCCTTCTTTTTTCATTCCATTTCTTCTTTCTCATGATTCATTCCATTGGTTATAATTCTTCTTTACAACTGGACTATTATGTAAATAATTTCAATGTGAAGGTATATGTAGAACCTACATTGTATTCCATGCTCTCTTGGGGAGGAGGGGGGAGAAGAGGGAGGGAGAGAAAATTTGGAACCCAAAAACTTATGGAACGGATGGTTGTAAACTAAAAATAAAAAATAAATATATTTTAAAAAAAAAAGAGTCACACAGCTAAGAAGTGTCAGACATGAGATTTGAATGCTGGTCTTCTGACTCCAAGGCCAGCAGCACTCTTACTACTATACCGTACTGCCTCCTAAACATATTACAAATAAAGCGTAGTAATCGCGTAAGTAGATTGACATGCTAGAAATATACTGGGAGCAAGTTTTCAAACTTAATGTGTTCTAGTAACAAAATCTGAAAAGAAAGCACTCTTAGCAAAAATATGCTACACCAAAGAGGGGATGATTCACCTGAAATGTCTAAATAATTGTCTTTGCCGTGTAATCTCAATGCATGGTGAAATGTTGATACCCTTAGAAGTCCTTATCATGAAATTTTACATCAAGACATGATTTCAGAAGATTTGGGAGAGTACTTGTAGATTACTGTTGAAATAAGAAATTCATTTTACGTGGGTGGGCATGCATTACTACTGTCACTAATATAGCATCTTTGAAGACATACTGTACTCCTAAAAACATGTAGAACTTCTTTTTTAAAAATCACCCTTAGACCGCTCTTAATGTAATAGCTAATTAATCATTTAAGCTGAATACAAGCACTAAAAGACTCCACCACTCCACCCCCGCCCCCCGGCCCTACACATTTATCCTCCCATTTTGTTATTTCTGCCAAAGAATATGTATTACCTTATCACACCACGTGAGTAGTTGGCCAGCTTCCTCTCATGGAACACTGGTTCCTAACCTCAGTACCATAAAGACATAAGTAAAAGTAATCTTTAAGACTCAGGCACAAATGTGCAAGGCAACTCTCCCATAACAAATATGTTGGACTCTGCTTAAACGCAGGGTCAGTGCCCTGGCTCCTTGCAACTCCCATTAGCTCCTATCAACTAATAGGGTCCTAAAGTAGAACCCAATCCTCTGAAAACACCAAGGACACAGAAATCCAGCCCTTGGCTAGAGAGTGCCTCTATCACAGAACCAGGAATAAACAACTCACATGACAAGTCCCAGCTTTGCTACTTACTACCTATGTAGCCTTGGACAAATCACGTAATTTATGTGGACCTCAGTTTTCTCATCTGTATAATGAAACTCGAGTAGAGGATTACTAAGGTTCCTTCCAGCTCTACATCTATGAATCGAAAAGCATGAATAAAACATTTTAAAAGAAAAGAACGGGAAGCAGGAGTCCCATGATATGATTTGTTTGTATTTCCTTAACAGTCTATATCTGGATCTAGGGTCAGGTCCTATGCTGATCAGGAACCTAGACACAAAGTACATTCAAGAGGCGATTTGAGATATAATGACACATCCTAACAATTCACCTTAAACTTAAATGAACTGATGCTGAGTGAAGAACATTGTACACAGTAACAGCAACATTGTGAGATGACCAACTATGAATGACTTAGCTCTTCTCAGCAATGCAATGATCCAAGACAATTCCAAAGGACTCATGAGGGAAAATGCTACCCACATCCAGAGAAAGAACTATGGAGTCTGAATGCAGATTGAAGCATACTATTTTCACTTTTTTTGGTTTTGTTTTTTGTGGTTTTTCCCTTTTGTTCTTCCTCTTCTTTCACAATCTGACTAATGTGGAAATGTGTTGAACATGATTGTATGTGTATAGCCTATGTCAGATTGCTTGCTATCTTGGGGAGGGGGAGAGGGAAAGGAGGGAGGGAGAAAAATTTGGAACTCAAAATCTTATAAATGTTGAGTGAATGTTGAGAAATATTTTACATGCAATTGGGAAAAAAATAAAATATTTACAAAAAAAGATTCACCTTAAGACCCTAGATCTGATTCAGCAAAACAAAATTTAACCCCTCTCCCTAGAAAAGGCTGCCTAATGTTAAGCACTATAACTTGATGACATAGGAAAAGGAGGCAATTTACACACTGGAGCAAGAGCAATATGGCACAGGGAAGAAGGCTCTGCCAAATACTCTCTCCAAAGAAGCCAGAACAACAGCCGTCTGATATAGCCATTTCATAAGAAAAGGTGGGACCTCTCCTCTGGCTATTTGGACATGAAAGCAGGGATTGTTTTATTCTTTGCCTTTGTATCTCCTAGTATAATGACTGGCATATAGTAGGCACTTAATAAATGCTTACCGATTTGGCTGATTGACAGATTATGATCCTGATCAGCCCTACTAATAGATGAAGAGGGCTTATAGGTACCTCGTTCCTGAAGAGCTTTGAGTGAATGGTTGTAGTTCCCTGACAGATGTGGCTAATCTAAGTTGTGATCTGCACTTTAGAAGTGGCCAGGTGCCTGGCAGAGCTAGGAAAGCAGCAGAGGTCCCACCAAGTTGGGCAGAAATACATGCGTGCATATGTCCATGCATGTACACACATGCACATATATCTAAAAGTGCTTTTGTGTCAGTTCCTTGGCCCTAGGGCTGACACTTCCCCCAATTGCCAATCTCAGTTCTTCCCCCACTTGGGGAGAGGTGGGACTTAAGCATGTTATCAATAGCAGCTTCTCATCAAATGGAGCATGGAAGACCACACATGTATACACACATCATATATACATATATATTTCTTGTTGGCATCAGAGTAGTCAAGGATGCCCTGGACATCTAGGCACTCGGGACCCACTTCACTTTGCAAGTCTAGACCTGTCCCTTATCTAATAATTACAGCATTAAACACAATTTCCCCCTGCCTTTCTGTAACTGGCCAGCACAATCTTTTCTATTCCCGAAATCTTTCACATCCTGAACAAGGAGGCTCTCTGCCAGGAAGCATTCAGTTTTCCCCCTCATTCCACCAATAGCCTATACTCCAAAAATGGATCTAAGCACCAAAGGATATAATGGACATAATATATAAGGAAAGTTAAATTAATGAGGACTATTTTCTCAACAATTCAGCATCTTTGAATCTAGTAAATGTTTCAAATTGGGCTGGATCCCAGCTTTAAATTGCATCATTCCAATTCATAGTCTGTCTGCTCGTTGGGCACAGCTAAGAAATGCCCCTATCAGAGACCCAATGATTAAGAACTAAAAACAATAGAAGTATAAGCAATAGTCTTCCCACAATCAATACATCTCAAGTGAATGATGAAAACATAATGAGTTCTTAGGAAGAAAAATGTGATGAGAATTCATCAAGAAGAAGGGGTGACCTTGCAAAAAAACCACATAATAATAAAGTATGGCAATGTGGTGGGTATTTGAAAATATACAAATACCCTAGATGGTATGCCATATGCTCTCAGTAAAGTATTTTTAATAATTAAAAAAAACTATTGCCCCTCATTCTCTATCCCCTCTCAAGGGGCCTGTCATGAAGACGGGCAAAGATACTTCTGACATCTTTTTGTACCTTTATAAAGAGGGATAGAGTAAATCTCTAGCACAGGACCTTGCTCATCAATGTATTGTTGATTGACTATACCACAAAAACAAGAGGCAGTGTGTCATGTTGGATAGAGTACTACACTGCATTAGGATGACCTTGGTTCAATTGTCCCTCATTTACCTACAAGCAGTGTGACCCTGGGTGAATCACTTAACCTTTTCTGAACCTTAGTTTCCCTGTCTGTTAAACTAAGCCAATAGAAACACCTGCAATAATGCATTCAATAAGGCATTTTGCAAACCCTAAATTGTAAAAATGTGAACTGTTCTTATTACAAGGCTGCAGGACTACATAGACCTACTACATTTGTATGCTGCCCCAGACACTGAGAATTGGAAGAAATCTTAAGGATCACCTAACTCAGTGCCTTTATTTTGCAGATAAGGAAACTGAGGCCCAGAGGTTTGGTGACGTACCAAAGTTCATGGGTCATTGCAGTAGATCTGAGATTTTGAACTAAGTCTTTTGACTCCAAATCTAGCATTCCCTACACTATACCATGTTATCTCTGAGAAATGACAGATAACAATATCTCTGTTATCAGTCATTAATACCAACTGAGTTTTGGGTTTTTTTTGCTAGATAATTGATTATATAAACTTAAACAGTGAGGGAATACCCTAGGTGGGAAGGGATCACTCTATCACTATCCCCTGGCTTTCACTAGCCAGAATTTTCACCTCTTTCTATCCAAGTCCACCTGTTTTTCGTCTTGTGACTGGGAAAGTCCTTGTCTACACTATACATTGCCTAGAGAGGCATTCCAATCCCCCTAGCTCTTTTGGCCTAGGTGTTACAATCAAGAAGGAAAGACAATTACACGTCAGGAACTGGAAGAAAGAAACTGTTGTCAATAGCCCTAATGAGGACAGGAAACTCTCGCCTACCCTGAGTTTGTAGGTGAATGCAAGAAGGCAGAACTTCTGGGCTCTTATTCCCAAACTTACACTGTGGGTGTAGAATTGATTGTCTTGATATGAAGGACACCAAGATATCCAGTTAAGACTTCTTTGTAGCAAAGCAGTACAATTTTGGGTGTTTGATATACTCTGCGAAATATTTGTATGTAGGCTGTTCTAAAAGTTGTCTGAGGTATAAGAGACATGATTCTACAACTCAAGGCCAATGAAAACTGTCTATTTATTAATACCTTCCAAAACACCAACCCTCATTTATATGGATTGGACAGGTTTTTCCCCTGCTTGAGAGATGACAGAGTTGTGTCTGGGGCCTTCACTGTCCCTGATCCCTTCATTGTCTCAGGGGACTAGGGCTCAAGTTCCCCCTCCCTTGAGCTTCCTAGAAGCCTCTTAGTCCCCCAAGGGCATAAAAGGCTCACCAATGGAGTTGAAGCCCTTCAGACTTGACAGACTTCCCCAAACCCCTATCTACCTACCTACCCAAGTCACCATAACCTACCCTGCTGACCCCAGTGGAGGGGGGGTGGTTCACGTAGGGTCATATTGCTAATAAGTATTTCTTTGTTCAGTCTTTTCAGTCATATCTGACTCTTCATGACCCAGTTTGGGGTTTTCTTGGCAATGATTCTGGAGTGGTTTCCATTTCATTCTCTAGCTTATTTTACAGTTGAGAAGCTGAGGTAAACAGGGTTAAGTGACTTTTCCAGGGTCACATAGTTAGTAAGTGTCTGAGGCCATATTTGAACTCAGATCTTCCTGACTCCAGGCCTAGTGCTCTATCCACTTAGCCACCTATATTCTCCAACTAATAAGTACATGAGGGACAGTTGAACCAAGGTTGTCCTGATATAGTTTAGTGCTCTATCCAGAATACCACAGTGGCTCTTATCTTTGTAATAGATTCAATGGTAGGGTTTGGAGGGGTGGGATACTACATCTACCCAAAATAAGTACTACAGTTTCCTTGTTGAATATCCTTTCTGTGTTAGAGATAAGTAAACCTTTTTTCTTAACTATTAAATGATCTACACCCATCTCGTTCTATTTGACCATTAAATCTGAGTCAGGCCTGCCCATTACAAGGCCCTTGCCTATTTCCTGCCTGTTTCAGAGATCAAGGGACTCTCACAATCAACAGCTGAAGGACCCTAACATTAAATGTACTTAACTTTTGAATTTTTCACAAAACTTTATTGGAAACATTAAGGGAACATAAGCAAAGCCACAAAACAATATATACAATGACTACAACAACAGTGTAAGTGAAAAGAACAATGAAAGAATGAAAACTGAACACTGAAATTGTAATGACTAAACTTGGCCCCAAAGAAGGGAGACGAGAAGACATCTCCCTGACCTTTCTGCAGAGGGCACCAAGGGGATGGATCACGGCACAGAGTATCTGACCTTTTCGATACACTGCTTGGTTTTGTTGAACTTATTTCTTTCCTTTTTGTTCTTAATTATAAGAGATAGAGCTCTAAGAGGGGTACAGTGGGAAATATAGGAATGTAGGTGATGTAAAAGCAAAATCTATTGGCTATAATTCTTCTTTACAACTTGACTACTGTGAAAATAAGTTTAATGTGAAGGTATATGTAGAACCTATATTGGATTATGTGACATCTTGGGGGGGGAAGGAAGAAAATTTGTAACTCAAAAACTTGCAGAACTGAGTGTTGTAAACTAAAAATAAACAATAAATTTAAAAAAAACAAAACATATCCATAAATGTATTTTTAAAGAAGAAATCTGAGACTTTGCTTCCCTCCCTTCTCTACAGAACACTGCATATATTGTCAGATTTAGTTATGTGTGTTAGTTTTGCTAAACTGCTGTTTTCTTCTTTTTAATTCTTTGGGAGGGAAAATGTTAACACTGGAAAATGAAGGTGATATTAAAAAACCAATAAAATATTTAAAAATATAAGCTAAAAGAATAACAAAACAAAAATAAAATTTAAAAACATAAACATGGACTAGTTTACAGAGGTGAATAAAAGGAACAGAAGTTTAGTAACAGATTGGTTGGATTGGCACAGTTTTCAACATACCCAGCCTCTATGCCTATTCTTGTCCTTAGCCCTGTCACGCCTAAGATATAAGATCAGGTTATTCAGACTTCTAGATTGAAGTAGATTTAGGTTAGCATCAGTACCATATCTAGTAGAACCCTGAAGAACCCCTGCTTCTTCCAGAAGCTTCTTCTTACTTTTCTCTTCAGGGCCCCATGTCTTCCCTTCTAGTCCTAGGTTTGACTATATTCCTGGTCTAGAAGGGCTTTGGTCCCTGAAGGTCTTGCTTTTAGATTCTGGACATCCAAGTAATCCCCATAGTTGGATTCTCAAAACAGTGGGGGAAGAAATACAGCCCATGGGGATATCTCAGGAAGTCATCCCCATTACTGATTTTGCCTAATACCAGGAAACAAGCCCTAGCCAATGGCAAGTACCAAGGACAGCTACTACAACCAAGACCAGGGAGGGGGAGCCCAGGCAGGAGAGAAGGTAGTTGATACCACTCCCCATACAACCATGTTCTTCTTGAATCCTAGAGACTTACCCAGGACTAAGTAATTGTCCCAGAGTATCCAAAACACCTATCAGGCTCCATCATAATGAACTGCTTCAATCACCCACACAGGAAAATTGCATTTTTCTTCCCTAAATCTCCCACCCAATGTTGCCCTACGCCAATACATATAATGTAAACTGAAATATGAATTAGTTTTAGACCCTTCTTGGCTGCTCTGTATGAAAACTCACAGTTTTCCCAGAGGCCTTCCACCTCTGACCTGAGTGCTCTGCTCTGATTCTTACCTGCCCTAGTTGAAGAAGACATTTTCCTCTCTGGTCCCAAATATTTCTCCCCTAGACATCAAGATACCCTGAACAGATCTCTGAGTTTATTCTTTCTCCTATCCAGGAGGATCCCTTGGCTCTAGGCCCTGTGAATGGTCCTCATCCCTAACTACATTTTCCTAGTCCTCTCTAGTTTGTCTCAAATCAGTTTGTTTAGAGGTGGCTACATGGCATAGTCGATAGAGTACTGGGTCTGAAGTCACGAAGACTTGAGTTCAAATTTGATTTAGACACTTGCTATTTGTTTAATCCCAGGCAAGTCATTTAAACTCTGCTTGCCTTAGTTTTGTCAACCATTAAAAAATAGCACCTACTTACCAGAATTGTTGCCAGGGATCAAATAAGATAACATTTGTAAAACACATAGCACAGCGCCTGACGCATGGTAGGTATTTAATAAATTATTGTTTCTTCTTCTTCCTTTCAACAATACAGGAAAAACCCATACAAATGCCAGCCCATTTAGTGTTTCCTGACAATTTTATAGCACTTCTGGGGCTGGAGTTCTCAGGATTAGCCCAGGTATACAAGTAATTCCCTTCATCACCTGTGTAATTTGCTCCACCTCCAAACAATGAAAGTTAGCAGATACAGTATAGGATAAGCTGATGTCAAAACAGGGCTCTGTGAGTAGCTGAGGAACACAAGGAGGTGGGAAAAGGAAGCTAATAAACTGAAGCTATGGGAATACACAAGTCCAGACCCTTGAGACATAGATCAGCATTGAAAAAAGGGCTGAGAAGGCCTAACGATCAAGCCAGTCACATTGGAAATACACATAGTAGTGAACCCGGTAGAACCACCCCAAAGAGAACTATAAACTCTGGTGGATTCCCAATTACATTGCTTTGGAGATCTCCTACTTCAGTGGCTCCTTATTGTCTTCCTAGTCTTATACCTGTTTCTTCTTTCTGTATTCTAGGTAATGATTAAACTATAAGATCATCTAAACTAAAGTTAGTATATCTTTAGTCATGGATTGGACACCCTGCTGAAATTCTCATTCAAGGCCTTTTAAAAATTTCCATCAGTTGCTCTTATTAGAGCTACTGACAAAAATTGTTGCCTTCCTGGACCACAGACTTCCAGTTCTAAAGCGATTAGATGTTAGACTAAAGTAATTTAATGACTACCCAATCAGAGGGGCCATGTATCCTGTTAATACTGTTGCTAGCCAGAAATGAGACCAGCAACAGGACCAGAAAGGGACTAAAGCCAAGAGTCCTTTATGGAACAAGCTATCTGTTGTGGTGATTGGGATCAAGACAGACTAGAAGCATGTAAAAGGTCATATGGGTGGGGGGAGGGGGAGGTATTATCACCCAAATGCAAGGAGGCAGGAGTCTAAGGCATGGAGGTGTGTATAGTCAAAAAATATGAGTGAGAAACACTGGAGCTTTAGGATCGAAATTACGAAAACAGTAAAATACAGAGTTAAAGAAATCAGATATCCAAATGTGGTTGAACTTATGGAATGAGAACCATGGCATATCAGCACTGGAAACAACCTCAAGGATCATCTCCGTCTCCTGGAATCCCCACCCTGTTAAGTCATTATCCAGCCTCAACTTGAGGATAGATAGGAATTAGCATATCCACAACATCAAGTTCAGTCTCCTATGGGTTTTAAGGAATGAGTAGAAATTCCTCAGGTAGAGGTAGCAGAAGAAATTCCAGGCATAGGCAACCGTTGGAACAAAGGCATGGAAGTAGGAAAGCATGAGGCTAGGGATGATGTCATCCAATTTGGCTGAAGACTAGGGTATGTGGAAGAGGGTATTATGATACTAAACTGAGCAGATAGGAGGGCGTCAAATTGTCAAGGGACTTGGATCTTAGATTAAGGGAATTTTACTTAGTGCACAGTAGTAAGCCACTAATGGATTTTGAGTAGGCAAATGATGGGACAGCAGGATACAAAGAAGGAATCATGACGTAATTTAAAAAAATACTTCCTACCTGTGTGACCTTGGAAAAATCACTTAGCCTCTATGGGCCTCAGCTCTAAAATGAGAGAGTTGGGAGCCACTCTAAGGTGTCTTCCAGCCCTAGATCTGTGGTCTTTTGATTCTATGACTACAACTATGCACAAGCAAGATATGACTGCCAGTAATATGAAGGATGAATTAAAGAGAGGAGAGAGTGAAAGTGCAAAGGCCAGTTAAGATCTAGATGGGTGGTAATGAGAGTCTGTCCTAGGATGGTGGCAGTAGTAATAAAGAGGAAGGAAGGAATGTGAGAGATATTGCAAAGGGAGTCTAAACTACATAGTATGAGAGTTTCAAATGCTACACTATAATCTAAGCATATTACTTAGAGCATTTTCTAACATCCTATAGCACTATATCAGTGTAGTAACCCTGTGGGGAAAATATCTAACATGACTTTTTCTTAATTAATCCATGTTAGCACATACCAATTATTATTTCCCTTTATGCATATTTATAAACCATTTGTTTAATCAGCCATTCTAAAATTTTCCACTTGGTGCCATAAAATTAAGATTTAGGGTTGGAAGGGACCACAGAGGTCATAATATCCAACCTCCTCACTTTACAGATGAGGAAACTGAGGCCCAGAGAGATGAAGTAATGTTTCCAAGATTATAGTTAATAATTAGAAGATCTGCATATCAAGTTCAAATTCCTGAATTACGTACAATCCACTTTCTTTCTTTTTTGAAAATTGGAGCATTTCCAGTCCTGCAGCGCATCAGCTAGTATACACCATTCCTCAAAGATGGCTGTTCAACAACCATGTCAGGAGACCGGGATGCTGCAAGCCTGGGAAAGGGGTCCAGTTCTTGTATTCAGCATAGGAATATCCTTTCCATAGCTCTTGCCACTTTGGAGACAGCTAATAAGTGATTGATTGCAATTCCTTAAGTGATATTCAGGGCTGTCATATACTGTTAGCATATATATGACAAATAGTGGTTGATATGTAGCCAGCCTAGGTATAGAGCGTCCTAAAGCATGGTGGCGGTCTCAGTGGTCATGGAAACAATGAACAATGAGTATCTGTGGGAGAAAACAAAAGAATAATGGCAGCAAAGTCACCTTTACTTTCAATTTCCTTCTGTGCTGTTACAATAGTGGGTCACGACATGTTCAGCAGTCTCAGCCACTAGTATCTCCAATACACATATCAATACACTACCTAGCATATATCAAGCAATGAGGTCTCCTATCAGACTTTGTCGTGTGTAACGTAGCTGAAATGTGGCACATGGCTGATCTCACCTCTTGTTTCCATTCCTGAGAGTACCAGCGGGGAAGGGGACCCATCAGGCTACCTTAAAAATCACAAGTATAAATTCTTACAGTATCCTAGAGTGTCTTGCATTCATTTAGAGTTCTAAGCCAGGTAATGTCTATCACAAATTCAGCAAAACTAAGCACTTGGAATAGGTTCTGAGAATACAAAGAGGAAAACAAAACAATCTCTACCTTTAGGGTGTAACAGTAACCACACTGGCATACCCAGGATGGCTACTAGCACAGGGTCTTTGCTCTGCTTTACTAGGAAAGACAGCTGTTTAAGGGGTCAACAATCTTCTTTAATTACATTCACTAGTTCAGGGAAAAAGTCAACACCCTGAACTTCAGAGAAAATACAAGCTAAGAAATAAAGACCAACACACAGGGCTCTGACTGCCTAAATCAAAGCAATATTGCTATACACTTTACATACACCACCAGATCTAGAGAGCCTTTACACCTGAGCAGTTGAGAGTTCTGCACATATAGCCACCCAAGGTCTCAACCAGGGAATGACAAGGTCCTTCTCATAAGCGAGACCCCAAAGCAAACAACCAACTCAGAGTATATATACACTTCTCAGAGCCAGAAGGCTTCACAACCCTTGTGACTCAGTGCCTAATTGTGTTTGTCCTTCGTTTTCAAAGAGGACCATGGCATCAGGGAAATGATGACATGATTTGCAGTTGACTTTGATTTGAGTGAGGGAGGGCTGTGCAAGGTCACCAGGCTCACTTTCTCCTCCCAACCATCTAGATCCAGTAACCAGATATTCATCAGGATGAAATTAGCAAAAGGTGTGAAAGCCTTCCTACAAGCAAGCCTCCCCTAAGCAAGCTTCCCTTAATGGGCTCCACTTCAGGCTTATTAATGGGCGGGGAAGATCTTACATCCCGTTAACATTACACAGAGGATATACAATGTATACACAGAAAGGTGAATGAATACAAGTAATTTGAAGGAGAGAGTATTAGCAGTACTTGAACTGAGCAGAGAAAGAAAACAAATATTCTCAAAGGTGGAGTTAAGAATGAATCACAGGCATCAGCAGTGGCTTGTGTGAATGTGCTTGTCACTGGCCTGTAGAAATGGAGGGAACATAAGCAGTGTGGACTCAAGCCAGTGGCAGTAGAGGAGAGATACCTCACAAATACCTCACAGTACTTTAGACCTCTGTGGGGCAAATATTGTCTGAATGGCCCTGGCAGAGAGATGCCAGGGAGTACATGCTACATAAGAGATGTTTTTCTTTTCTTTATATCTCCAGCACTTAGCAGAGAACCTGGCACATAATAGGCATGTAATCATTTAACTCAATAAACATTTGTTAAGTACCTACTATGTGCTAGGAATTGTGCTGAGTGCTGGAGATATAAATAAGAAAAAGATAGTCTTTGCTCCTAAGGGGCTTACAATGTAATAGGAGAAAACAACACACAAAAAAAAGCTGAAAAGGGAGGAAGAGATTCAGGGGCTACCTGGTACATGACCATTTTGTTCTGTGGAGTTGAAGCCAAGCAAGTAGCTGATGGAAAATAGAAAATAAATGCTTATTGACTTTTGGACTAGCTGCTGAAAATGCATGTGACAAAATCTAGCAACTGATTGGCTATGTGCAGTTGGTGAGATTTAGAAACCAAAGATCCAGTGCTGGATGACTAGAAGGATGGTGATACCCTCAACAATAATAGAAAAGTTCAGAGCCTCAATTTTCTCATCTGCAAAATGGAGATACCTCCCGCACCAGACTGATAGGAGAATCAAATGAAACAACATATATAAGCCTTAAAACTATACGTCACAAGTTATTGTTTCTGAAATCAAATATTTATGTTCGTAGCTTAAACCTACTCTTTGAGTTTGGCCAGAGAAACAAAGGTGACTAATGTCATCTTAACTTAGCCCTTGGATTTTCTCATTCGAGACCATCTTACTTGAATTCAGTTGTGAGATCCTGGCTGGCCGATTAAAGCCATAACTGCTTCAGAGCCAATAGAGTCTCACGCAGGTCAGGCCAAAGGTGCTCATTCCCACAGATCTTGATCAGTCTGCGGTCACCTCTGGCTCTCTCTCTCTTGCTCCTTCTCACATATCCACCTGCCCCTTCTCTCATCTCTAGCCTGCCTTTCTGCTCTGCTTTCTTTCTGACTCCCTCTAAAACGTACATATCTGCTATTCTCTCCACCTGTCCTGACTCCAGATCCCTCTTGCTTCATGATTAACTCTTTTCTGTGACACAGAAAAGCCTTTAACACAGGCTTCCTGCTGTTTTAGCCTACTTCCTCTGGATTTCCCAGACTCGACCTACATATTGTTTCTGTTCCTCTCTGGAGGGTTGATGGGACCCCAGTTGATTGTAAGTAGATCACTGCAGGCCTTGAGGAAGGCTTCTGCTGCCCTCTATTGGCACCAGCGAAGTACCTGTGTGCTCCTACACCTGGGCGTAGCTACACTTAATCCTGTAGTCTTGGGGCTTCACTGATGACATGAACCCACCCTTTTCCTTATATCTCAGGGCTCCAAAAATACCTCGAGATTCCTGTGTTAACAAATACAAATGATGTCATAAAATAAAGAACCATAGTTACATAATGGCATATCCCTGAACCAAATATAGCCTTCGTGGGTGACCTTCATCATGAGTTTTCTGTGTTATAAGGAGTCTTTTCTTCCCTCAAGGTGCAATTTCTGTGCCATATCCTCCCTACCCCCCTTATTCCTATAGCACTAGCTCTACCATGCTTCATTTTTTGTACTATATTCATCTGTGTACTTGTATTTCCTACTTCCCCCACCAATAGAGTATATGCTTGTTGAGGGAAGGCATTGATTTGTTTTTTACTTTGTATTCCTAGTACCTGGTATAGTGCTTAGCACATAATGCATACTTTTGAAATTTACTGAATTAAATTGATATGTATTGTATCTATTTATATGATAGATGATTTAACTTTAAGCATACCTGACTCCATGCTGGGTACCTGGAAGAATGGTGATGCCCTCCACAATAACAGAGAAGTTAGGAGCCTCAGTTCCCTTGAATATACCAGAATCCATGATGTAATAAAGATCTGTATAATGAGGGTTTACCATGTGCCCAGTTTACAGATGGAAACACCGAGATAAAGGGAAAGGACTAAACTGCTACACTATGTTTCTTACTATAAAGCAGGCAAACATCTTTAAGCATTGAGCAAATGCCGTCTAAAAACAACCAGAACCAGTTTAAAAATAATAGGACACAGTAGATTTGGGCCTCTCCTTTATAGATTCCAAGAGGAAGATCTTTCCTGTAGGAGGAAGTTGCAGAAGACAGGGACAGAATGTGCTCTAGTCCAGTCACCAACATATTGAGATCCGGTCTTCAAAACTAACAGATGGCCTGAGCCAAAAGCCCTTGAGAATGTGTTTGAAGTACACATTGTGAGGAACTCTGACAAATGAAATATTGCCAGAGTGTGAACAACTTTGGGCGCAGCAGCCATTTGCTAATACACAGTCAGCCAGCAGAGCTACTATGTGAGTTTAACTATCAGAGGGGATGGAAAAAACGCAAGCCATTGAGAGCTGGAAGGGACCTTGCAGATCACCCAATCAGACTCCCTCATTTTGAAGATGAGGGAGCTGGAGACCAGAGAGGTTAAATAACTTGCCCATGGTCACACAGGTAGGAAGTAGCAGGGCCTGCAGGTCCTTTGACTCATAATCTGGGGCACTGAGCCAGGATATTTTATAAGATTGCAGGACTAGAGAGTTAGAGGTAGAAGGTACCTTGGAAGCCATTGGATCCTACGGCCTCACATTATAAATGAAGAAACTGAGGCCCAGAGAGGGTGGTAACTTGCCCAGATTCAGGCAGGGAACAAGTGTCAGAGCCTGAATTAAAATCTAGGTCTTCTTAAGCCAAATCCTGAGCTCTTTTTACTGAACCAGTTCATCTTCGTTAATATCAAAATAGTGAAGAAGTCTGGGCTTTGTAAATCAGAGGATTTCAGGACCAAAGAGATCTCAAGCAATTGTTTCTAATTCTAGCTCCTTCCTTCCAGGAAAGGATGTTCTTTAGTACCCCCTGAACATCTGACGGCCTCCTTTGCTTATGCGCCTCTGACTCCATAACTCTACCTATTTCCTTTCCCCACCAAAGTCAGCTCAGTGGAAACCAGTTGGATTTGCTTGTGTTTGTCCCTCTTGTGCTTCTGCAATAAGTGAAATTTTCATGGTTTTACTGGCCCTAAGTGTAAAGTCAGGTGCATAAATACAACCAGGAGATCATTTGCGTACATGTCCCACAGTTGTAAGATATTAAATCCTTGGTATTCCTATAAATTACTAACAAAGCCCAACAGCAAGAGATAGAAAGAGAAATTCCATTCAAAGTTACTGTAGACACTATAAAATATTTGGGAGTCTATCTGCCAAGACAAACCCAGGGCCTATATGAACATAATTATGAAACACTTTTCATGTGAATAAAGTCAGATCTAAATAAATGGAAAAATATCAGTTGCTCATGGTTAGGCTGAGCTAATATAATAAAAATGACAATTTTACCTAAATTAATTTATCTATTCAGTGACATACCAATTGAACTACCAAAAATAATTTTACAGAGCTGGATAAAATAATAACAAATTTTATCTGGAAGAACAAGAGGTCTAGAATATCTAGGGAATTAATGAAAAGAAATGCTAGGGAAGGAGGCCCAGCCATACTAGATATTAAACTGTACTACAAAGCAGCAATCATCAAAACTACCTGGTACTGGCTAAGAAACAGAGTGGTGGATCAGTGGAATAGGATAGGTACACAAGATGCAGTGGTCAATGACTATAGCAATCTACTCATTGATAAACCCAAAGAATCCAGCTTCTAGGCTAGGAATTCACTATTTCACAAAAACTGCTGGGAAAATTGGAAAATGGTAGGGCAGAAACTGGGCATAGATCAATATCTTACACCATATATCAAAATAAAGTCAAAATGGGTTCATGATTTAGGAATAAAGGCTGATACTATAAACAATTTGGGAGAGCAAGGAATAGTTTACCTATCAGATTAATGGAAAAGAAAAGAATTCGTGACACAACAAGAGATAGAGAGCATTACAAAATGCAAAAATAGATAATTTTGATTATGTTAAATTGAGATGTTTTGTACGAAAAAAGCCAATGCAACAAAGATTAGGAGGGAAGCAGAAAATTGGGAGAAAATCTTTACAATTAGTGTCTCTGATAAAGGTCTCATCTCTAAAATATACAGGGAACTGAGCCAAATTTATAGGAATACAAGTCATTCCCCAATTGAGAAATGGTCAAAGGATATGAACAGGCAGTTTTCAGAGGAAGAAATTAAAGCTATCTATAGGCATATGAAAAAATGCTCTGGATCACTACTGATTAGAGAAATGCAAATCAAAACAACTCTTAGGTACCACATCTCTCCTGTCAGATTGGCTAACATGACAAAACAGGAAAATGATAAATGCTGGAGAGGATGTGGGAAAATTGGAACATTGTTATTGCTGGTGGAGTTGTGAACTGATCCAGCCATTCTGGAGAGCAATTTGGAACTATGCCCAAAGGGCTATCAAAACATTCATATCTTCTAGGGTTATATCCCAAAGAGATCACACAAGTGGGAAAAGGACCCATATGTACAAAAATATTTATGGCGGCTCTTTTTGTAGTAGCAAAGAACTGGAAATCAAGGGGATGCCCATAGATTGGGGAATAGCTGAACAAGTTGTGGTATATGAAGGTAATGGAATACTATTGTGCAATAAGAAATGGAGATGATACAGGCTTCGCAATAACCTGGAAAAACTGACACGATATAATGCTGAGCGAGGGAAGCAGAACCAGGAGAACATTATACACAACCACAGATATATATATATATATATATGAATTCTGTGATGGCTAATCCTGATAAACTTTGCTCTTCTCAGCAATACAAGGTTCAAAGACAACTCCAAAACACTCATGATAGAGAATGCCATCTATATCCAGAGAAAGAACTATGAAGTTTGAATGCAGATCGAGACATACTTTATGCTTGACTTTTTTTCTCTTTTTTTTCTCTTTTGTTTTTGTCTTTGTTTTTTTTTTGTTTGTTTTGTTTCTTCTTTCTCATGATAAAATCTGGAACTCAAAGTTATGTGGAACTGAGTGTTGTAAGCTAAAAATAAAAAAAATCTAATAAAAATAAAAGAAAGCCACCAAAAAAAGGTCTTTAAAATCTTACTCAATTATTCCATTTACCCATAAAAATTTGTATCTTCTATGTATGTGGTTGTTTGCATGTTATCTTCTCCATTAAAATGTGAGCTTCTTGAGGACAAGGAACGTTGTTTTTACCTTTCCTTGGATCCCCAATGTTTAGCACAATGCCAGGATGTAGGAAGTGCTTAGTACAGGCCTGTTGACTGGCTGATTGTCTTGATAACATGCCCCCCATTTGATGAGCCTTTTTATTACTGGTTAAGAGCTTTTAGGGTGCTAGCTGGCGCCATAGTGCACAGAGCACTGGATCTGGAGTTAGGAAGATCATCTTTCTGAGTTCAAATCTGGCCTCAGACACCTCCTAGCTGTGTGATGCAGGGCAAGTCACTTCACCCTATTTGCCTCAGTTTCCTTATCTGTAAAATGAGCTAGAGAAGAAAATGATAAACTCTTCCAGTATCTTTGACAAGAAAACCCTAAATGGGGTCACAAAGAGGTGGACATGACTGAAATGACTCATGACTGAAATGACTGAATAACAAGAAGTGTTTCTAACCTAAAAATAAGCAGTGACAGGTGTTTATTAACTCATAACAATACACTCACTATTTTCACTGGCTACTGTTGAAAATTAGAAATGAGGTGCTGGGAGCTCCTTGAAAATGTCACCTAGTTATGGCTTGCTAATCATCACAGAGAGATAGCTCTATATTATCTATCATTTTCTTAAAGATCTTTTGGGGAAGAAATTCCATAATCTTTCTTGGTAACCTAGTTGAATCTTCAGCAAGTCTTATCAGCAAGTATTTGCCTCACATGCAATTTAAACCCATTTCAGCTTATTGTACATGTAATAAAGTTCAGTTCTGATCTTGGTGACCTTGACTTCTTAAAGCTTATGCCAGGACAAAGCACAGGCAGACTCTGATTTATCCTGTAAAAGCGGGTATAGTTTTGGATATGGGCCCAACGAAAATCTATGCTTGTTCTTTTAGGAGCCAAGTTTTGAGAGGTTTATGTCACAAGACAGGTCACTGGCTGTTTTTGTTTTGTTTCAATGTTTTCCTCATAGCAACTAATTAAGATTGCCCATTAACACATAAAGGGGTTATGATTTTGTGGTTGAAAAGAGGGTCTCCCAAAGTGAAATCACGGACATTTTGAAGTACTAGAGATAAATCATAATATTATATGTTTGGAACTAGAAGGTACCTTAGAGGTCTTCTGGTCCAACTATCACTTTTTTCTAAATGCAAATCAGTACAATTCTCATGCATCAAGTTGGCAAAGATGACAAAAATGGGAACAGTCAATTCTAATGGGGCTATGAAAAGACAAGCATACTAATACGGGTTCAAACCACTGGAAAGCAATTTGGAATTACACTTTTTTAAAAAGTGATGAAAATGTCTATACCCTTTGACCCAGAAATCTATCCTAAGGAGATCAAAGAAAAATAAAAGGTCCCATAAGTTTCAACATATTTATGGTAGAACTTTATGAAGTAGCAAAAAAACTAGTCCAACCTTCCTTATACCCCCATTTCATAAATGAAGAAACAAAGGGCAAGGCTGGTTAAGTGATTTTCCCAAGGTGATGAAGGTAGTGGCAAAGCTGAGATTTGATTCCAGATCTTCTAAATCCAAATCTAGGGTTCTGTTTCATCCTACTATTCATCCTATTGTGATGACTCTAGGTAAAAGAAACCTAAGAGTCAGCCTTTAAACCATGGGATGATGTCTACCCTTGGGGAGTCAGTTTGAAGAGAGTGCTCATTTCCAGAATGCCCATGGACAGAATTTGGCTACTTTTAAAGATCACAGAAAAAATGCCCACTGATGACTTTGCAGTTTCTAGATGATACATATCATATTCACTAAAGATTATACCCATCTGTAGTAATAAGGCATGTGTAAATAACATCATAATAATCAAGTCCACTTGTAATTAGACAACTAGACAATGATTAAGCATTAAGTGCTTTGTCATAACTTACCTCTCCATTAAAAACTACAAGGAGTGAAGATCTGAGTGAATTCCTTAGATGGTTCAAGTTTGATTTCAATATCACGAAATAAAGTTAATTCTTCCCCCTTTGTTATAACTGTTTCTATATAAGAAATTTGTTGGTCATTATGGGGGAGAAGAAAGGGAAGCAAGAATTATGGAAGAGTTCCTAGCAGAACGTATGGTTCTATAACCACTCACTGTATCTTTTTGAAGCAATGTAAAAAAAATCCTCAGATATAATCTACTAAGCAAGAATAATAATTATCTGAAGTGCTATAGCTTTTAAAGTAGTGCCTGTGGGGAGCTAGATGGCACAGTGAATAGAGCACCTGCCTTGGAGTCAGGAGGACCTGCGTTCAAATCTGGCCTCAGACACTTGACACACTTACTAGCTGTGTGACTTTGGGCAAGTCACTTAACCCCAATTGCCCTGCCTTCCCCCCTCCAAAAAAAAAACAAAAACAAAAACAAATAAAGTAGTCCCAGGAGCCAAGATGGTGGATTAAGCAGTAAGTCACTCTCACTTTCCTTTACTGACCTTGAAAAAACCAGAAAATACTGCCTGAGGAAAAATCCTAGCACAGTGGAGCCAGCAGAAAGATGGGGTACAGCATTTTTTAGTTCATGAGGCTAGGGGAATTAGTGGGAAAGGTCTCTCTTGCTATGGCTGAAGGGGACCAGTACAGGACAGGAGGTGTCCCTGCAAGCCAGCAGCTAGCCCCACCTCAGCAAACCAGTGGAAGATACTGAGCCCCAGGGTGGTGGAGCAGGAAAGCACCAACACCAGGACTAGCAAGTGCCTTTGCACAGGCCAGGGAAACTGGCAGACACCAGAGTGGAGAACCACCACTTGCAAAGCAGCTGAGCCTACCCATGCTCTAGCGCAGCCCCTGGCAAGCAGGCAACATCCAGTGGCCACACCCACCCCACACTTCAACCCACAAGCTTTAGTGTAACCCTGGGGGAAACACACTAAAACTCCACATAGCATCTACACACACCTGCCACCACCACCAACTCCACCTCAGGACCAGGTAAACTACAGCCTCTACAGCCTCCAGCTGCCAGAACCTGGAGCTCCAGCACACAAAGCTAATAACCAGTCCCCTAGCCCCCAGCACAAAGAGTGTGGGTCAGTGGCCCTTGTGCACCAGAAGCAGAGATCAACTTTAAAAGCCAGGAAAAAGGCAAACACAATGAGCAAGAAGCAACACAGAAAATCAAAGACTATAGATTTTTATTATGGGGACAGTGAAGATCAAAACACAAATTCAGAAAAGGACAACATTGTCACTATAACTATATCTGAAACCTCAAAGGGCAATATGAATTGGTCTCAAGCCCAGAAAGCCTACTTGGAAAAGCTCAAGAAGGATTTTAAAAGTCAAATAAGAGAGGTAGAAGAAAATTTGGGAAAGGAAATGAGAGGTATGCAAGAGAGAGTCAATAGCTTGGAAAAGGAAGGATAAAAATTAACTGTAGAAAATGAAAGGTAGAATTAAAAAGTAGAATTGGCCAAATGGAAAAGGAAGTACAAAAGCTAACTGAAGAAAACAATTTGTTGAAAATTAGAATTGGGCAAGTGGAAGCTAATCACTTTATGAGACATCAAGAATTAGTCAAAATTAAAAGAACAAAAAAAGAGAAGAAAACATAAAATACCTCATTGGAAAAACAACTGACCTGGAAAATATATCCAGGAGAGATAATTTAAGAATTATTGGTCTACTTGAAAGCCATGATGAAAAAGGGCCTGGACAACATTTTACAAGAAATCATGAAGGAAATCTACCCTGAGGTTCTAGAACCAGAGGGTAAAATAATCCTCGAAAGAATCCACTGATCACCTCCCAAAAGAGATCCCAAACTGAAAACTTGGGAATATTATCTCCAAGGAATATTATATCCCAATTCCAGAATTATCAGGTCAAAGAAAAAATACTGGAAGTAGCCAGAAAGAAACAATTCAAATATCATGGAACTACAGTCAGGATCACACAGAACCTTGCAGCTTCCACATTAAAAGATCAGAGGGTTTAGAATATGATATTCCATAAGGCAAAGGCACTTGGATTGCAACCAAGGATCAGCTACCCACAAAAATTGAGCATAATCTCTCAGGCAAGGAGATAGACATTCAATGAAATGGGGGACTTCCAGACCTTCTGATGAAATATTAGAGCTGAGTGGATAATTTGATCTTCAAATACAACACTCAAGAGAAGCATAAAAAAGGCAAACAAGAAAGGAAAAAAATGTTATTCAATAAGGGCAAACTGTTTACATCCCTGTATGGGAAGATGGTACTTGTAAATCTTGAGAATTGTAGCTTTATTACAACATTTAAAAGAGAAATATACAGACAGTGTGGGTATAAATTAACTGGCACAAAATTAAGAGGCACAAAAATATATTACAGGAGAGGGAAAGAAGGGAGGGAGATCAGCATTGTTTGAACTTTTCTCTCATCAGATTTGGTTCAAGGAGTGAATAACATACGCAGTTAGGTATAGAAATTTAACTTGCCCTACAGGCAGTAGGAGGGGAGAGGGGAAAGAAAAGGGAGGGGTGGTTAGAAGGGAGGGAAAAAGTAGTAAGGGAAAAGGGAAAGAAAAGGGAGAGAGCTGAAAGAAGGGAGGGAAGATTTATGGAAATGGTGGTAAAAAGCAAAACTTTTTTGAGGAGGAAAAGGGAGAAGGGAAAAATAAAAGCATAAACAGGAGGAGAAATAGGTTGGAGAGAAAGACACAGATAATAATCATAACTGTGGATGTTAATGGTATGAACTCTCCTATAAAAGAGAAGTGGATAGCAGAATGGATTAAAAACTATAGTCCTACAATATGTTGTTTAAAAGAAACACATCTGGAACAGGGGGATACACAGATGGAAAAGGTAAAAGGCTGGAGTAAAATATATTATGCTTCAGCTCAAGTTAGAAAAAAGCAGGAGTAGCAATCCTAATCTCAGAGAAAGCAAAAGCAAAAATAGATCTAATTAAAAGAGATAAGGAAGGAAACTATATCCTGCTAAAGAGCACCATAGACAATGAAGTAATATCATTATATATGCACCAAGTGGTATAGCATCCAGATTCTTAATGAGGAAGTTAAGGGAGTTACAGGAAGAAATAGACAGCAAAACTATACTAGTGGGAGACCTCAACCCCTCCCTCTCTGAACTAGATAAATATAACCTCAAAATATGAAAGAAGTAAAGAAGGCGAATAGAAATTTAGAAAAGTTAGATTTGGTAGACCTCTGGAGAAAATTGAATGGGTCTAGAAAGGAATATACCTTTTTCTCAGTGGTACATGGCACATACACAAAAACTGACCTTGTACTAAGGCATAAAACTTCACAATCCGATGCAGAAAGGCAGAAATATTAAGTCCATCCTTTTCAGATCATGATGCAATAAAAAAATGTGTAATAAAGGGCCATGGAAAGATAGACTAAAAATTAATTGGAAACTAAATAATCTAATCCTAAAAAACGAGTGGGTCAAGCAACAAATCATAGAAACAATCAATAACTTCATTCAAGAGAATGACAACAATGAGACAACATACCAAAACTTATGGGATGTAGCAAAACCAGTTCTTAGGGGAAGTTTTATATCTCTGAATGCTTATATGAATAAAATAGAGAAAGAGGAGATCAATGAATTGGGCATGCAACTAAAAAATCTAGAAAAAGAACAAATTAAAAATCCCCAATATCAAATATTTAAAGAACAATTAATTCCGATACTATATAGACTATTTGGAAAAATTGGCAAAGAAGGAGTCCTACCAAATTCTTTTTATGGTACAAATATGGTACTGATACCTAAACTAGGAAGAGTCAAAACAGAGAAAGAAAATTATAGACCAATTTCCCTAATGAATACAGATGCAAAAAATTTAAATAAAATATTAGCAAAAAGATTAAAGCAACTTATCACAAGAAAAATACACTATTATCAGGTAGGATTTATACCAGGAATGCAGGGTTGGTTCAATATTAGGAATACTATGAGCATAATTGATCATATCAACAATAAAACTAACAGAAACCATACGATTATCTCAATAGATGCAGAAAAAACTTTTGACAAAAATACAACACCCGTTCCTATTAAAAACCCTAGAGAGTATAGGAATAAATGGAGCCTTCCTTAAAATGATAAGTAGCATCTACTAAAACCATAAGCAAGCATGAGATGTAATGGGGATAAGATAGAAGCATTTCCAATAAGATCAGGAGTGAAAACACTGTTATTCAATATTGTATTAAAATATTAGCTTTAGCAATAAGAGAAGAAAATGAAATTGAAGGAAGTAGAATAGGCAAAGAAGAAACTAAGCTACCACTCTTTGCAGATGATATGGTAGTATACTTATACTTTATACTCATTTCACTTCCTGGAGTTAAGATGGTAGAATAAGCAATAAATCACCATAACTCATCCATATTCACCTCTAAAAAGAGCCATAAAATAGCATCCCAAAACAAATTTTGGAACAGCAGAACCAGCAAAAAGACAGGGTGAAACAAACATTTAGCTCAAGAAACTTGGAAGATTGGCAGGAAAGGTCTACCTCACTTGAGTAAAAAGAGAGTGCAGTCTAAGGCAGGAAGTGTTCCAGCAAGCCAGCAGCAAGCCCCACCTCAGCAAACCAGCAGGAGATCCTGAGCCCCAGTGTGGTGGAACAGGCAAACACCAACACAAGGCTGCCCCCATGCGCCTCTGCATAGTCACTTCTAAGAACAACCCCATGCTTCAGCAAAGCCCTGGGCAAACAGTCAGCCACCAGCAGCCAGACCACCATGTGCTTCCATGTAGCCCTGAAGAAATGCAGAAACACCCCCACCAACCTCAGCACACACCAGACAAGTACCAGGTAAGCTGCCAGACAACTATGGCTTCCAGCAGCACCAGATATACCCCCACCCCAACCCCTCAGCACAGGACCAGACAGAAGGGTCCCGAGTGGGCCTCAGTGCACCAAATAAATAGCCTGGCACAAGAAGCCTGAGACAGTGCCCCTTCCACCCTAGGAACAGAACTCAAATTTAAAAGAAAGGAAAAAGACCAAAAGTGATAAGCCAAAAACAACAACAACAAAAAAAGAATCTGACTATATAAAGTTATCATGGTGACAGGGAAGACCAAGATACAAACTCAGAAGAGGATAACAATGTCAAAATATCTATGAGCAAAGCCCAGAAGAAAAATAAGAAGTGTCTCAAGCCCAGAAAGAACTCATGGAAGAGCTTAAAAGGGAGCTTAAAAATAATCTAAGAGAGGTAGAAGAAACATTGGGAAAAGAAATGAGAGTGATGCAGAACAATTATGAAAAAAAAGAATCAACATCTTGGAAACAGAAAACAACTGCTTAAAAAGAAGAATTGGCCAAATGGAAAAGGAGATACAAAAATCCACTAAAGAAAACAACTCCTTAAAAAGTATGATTGGTTGAACAGAGAAGGAAATACAAAAGCTAATTGAGGAAAACAACTCCTTAAAAGTTAGAATTGGGCAAGTAGAAGCTACTGACTCTATGAGACATCAAGAATCAATCAAACAAATTCAAAAGAATTTAAAAATAGAAGAAAATGTAAAACACCTCATTGGGAAAACAACTGACCTGGAAAATAGATCCAGGAGAGACAATGTCATCCATAATCAAAAGTAGCACCTGGACAGCATCTTTCAAGAAATTATCAAGGAAAACTGCCCTGATATCCTGGAACCAGAGGGTAAAATAGGTTTTGAAAGAATCCACCAATTACCTCAGGAAAGAGATCCAAAATAAAAACCCCAAAGAACATTATAGGCAAATTTCAGAACCATCAGGACAAGGAACCTTACTGCAAGTGGCCAGAAAGAAACAATTCAAATATCAGGGAGCCATGATTAGGACTACATAGGAGCTGCAAGATTAAATGATCAGAGATCATGGAACATGATATTATGGAAGGGCAGAGAAGCTAGGACTACAACCAAGAATCACCTACCCAGTGAAATTAAGCATAATACTTCAAGGGGACAAATAGTCATTCAACGAAATAGAAGGATTTCGAGCTTTCATAAGGAGATCAGAACTGAAAAAAATTTGATCTCTAATATCAAGACCCAAGAGAAGTCTAAAAAGGTAAAAAGTGAAACGAAAGCATAAGGGATTCAGTGGAGCTGAGCTGTTTACATCCCTACATGGGAAGATGATACTTGTAATTCTTAAAAATTGTACCACTAATAGTACAGTTAGAAGGAATATACATAGATAGAGGCTACAGGTATAATGACAAAAAAATTGAGATGAGAAAGAAAAGTACACTGTGTACAGAAGGAAGGGAGAGGTAGAATGGAGTAAATTATTTCACATAAAGAAGCACAAAAAACCAATTACAATGTAAGGGAAGTTGGGAGAGTGGGCAATGAGCATCTCTTGAACCTTTTTCTGACCAGCTCAAAGAGGGAATAATAAAAACAGTTGAAAATAAAAATCTATCTTACCTGATAGAAAATTAGGAGGAAAGGAAATTAAATAAAGTGGGGTTGGGAGGGACTGACAGAAGAGGGGAGGCGTTAGACAGATGCAAAACACTGTCAAAGAGGGAGAGGATGAAATGAGACAGAGGACAAACAGGAGGAAAATAGGATGGAAGGGAAATATACAGTTAGTAATTATAACTGAATGGGAATTGGATGAACTCTTTCATAAAAATGAAGACAGCAAAGTGGATCAAAAGCCAGAATCCTCATTTCTCCAATATATAGAGAACTGAGTCAACTTTATAAGAATAAAAGTCATTCTCCAATTGATAGTCAAAGGATGTGAACAGGCAGTTTTCAGACAAAAAATCAGAGCTATCTATAGACTTATGAAGAAGTGTTCTAAATCACTTGATCAGAGAAATGCAAAGTAAAACAACTCTGAGGTACCACCTCACAGCTACCAGATTGGTTAATATGACAAAAAAAAAGAAAATGATAAATGTTAGAGAGGATGTGGAAAAATTGAAACACTGTTACATTGCTGGTAGAGTTGTGAACTGATTGAATCATTCTGGAGAGCAATTTGGAATGATGCCCAAAGGGCAACCAAACTGTGCATATCCTTTGATCCAGCAATACCACTTCTAGGTCTGTATCCCAAAGAGATCATAAAAAAGGGGAAAAGACCTACATGTGCAAAAAATATTTTTTGTGTTGGCAAAATATTGGAAATTGGAGGGGATGTGCATCAAGTGGGGGGATGCCTGAAGAAGCTGTGGTATATGAATGTAACAGAACAGTATTGTGCAATAAGAAATGATGAACAGGCAGATTTCACAAAAAGCTGGAAAGACTTGGATGAACTGATGCAAAGTGAAATGAGCAGAACCAGAAAAATACTGTACACGGTATCAGCAACATTGTGTGATGATCAACAATAAATGACTCAGCTCTTCTCAGCAACACAATGATCCAAGACAAGTACAAAAGACCCATGAAGGATCATGCTATTCACATCCAGATAAAGGACTGATGGACTTTGAGTGCAGATTGAGGTATGCTTTTTTCACCTACTTTATTCTTTTTCATGGTTTTTCCTCTTTGATCTGTTTCTTCTTTCATAGCTGTGACTAATATGGAAATATGTCTTACATGACAACACATGTATAACCTATATCAAATTGCTACTCTTTTTGGAAGAGGGAAGAGGACAGAGGGAGAGAGAAAAATCTGGAACTCAAAATTTTGTAAAAATGAATGCTAAAAATTGTCTTGACATGTAATTGGAAAAATACTATTAAAAATAAATAAAAGATTGATACAAAAGAAATGAATGAATGACTAAGAAAATAAATAAATTATTTCATCTGAAAAACAATAACCATGATGCCTCCATTCTTCATTTTACAGGAATGCCATAAAGAAATTCATAATAATAGCTGAGATTTTAAGGTTTGCAAAATGCTTTCTCACAATAACTCTGTAATGCAGGTAACATGAAGTGACTTACCCAGGGCTGCATAGTTAATGCATGACAAAGCAGGGCCTCTCACCTGGAAAAATCCTAATTAAACTTTGGACTTGTACTGTTTAACATTTTATCAGTGACTTGAACAAAGGCGAAGATGGTATGTTTATAACATTGGCAGATGACCCCAAGTTAATACTCTGGATAAGAGTCAGGATCCAAAAAGATTGTGACAGGCTAGAACATTAGGCAAAATCTAAGATTGTGAAATTTAATGAAGGTCAATGTAAAATACTGAGTTTAAAAAAAGATAATTTCGTAAGTACACAATAGGGAGGTGTCACTAAACAGAAGATGTTTGTCTGGAAAAGATCTCATAGTTTTGGTTGATAGACAGCAATCTCAATCTGAATCAACAATGTGACATAAAAGATAAGAAAGCTAATGCTGTTTATTTTGTCTGCATAATACCTAGGCCTAGGGAACTCATAGTCCAACTGTCCTAGTCAAACCACATTTGGAGCATCATACTCAGTATAGGATGCAACATTTTAAGGATATTAATAAATTAAAGAACATACATAGGATGGTGAAGAGCCTCTAAATCATACCACTTGAGGACTGGTTGGGGAATGTTTAGCCTGGAAAAAAGATTTGGCCAAATGTATCCAAAAAGCTAAGAGATATTTTTTAAATGTGGATGCCAAGAAGAAACTCCTAGCCCTTAATGCTAATTCTAGTTTAAAAATGAATATCTTCTGGATGCCATGAGTATAACCCTTTCCCACTGAAATCAAAAAGTCCTATTTTCTTCACACTGAGATATACTGAGCTGCTCTTCAGCTAAAATATAAGCATGATACCAAAACTTCACTTTACTACTCCCGCAAACTCCTCTGACCCCTCTACCTGCTTGGGAGATTCTGAGACTTTATTCATGGTGCTTGACTGGAAAATGCTTTTTTTGATTAGTGGTCTCTCCCCCTTAACTTTGTAATTATGGCTAGGGAATGGTAGCTGTTATTAAGTATTGGGAGAGATTGAACTTGTTCTGCTTGGACCCAACAGATTGACCTAGAAGTAATGAGTAGCTGTTGCAAAAAGGTCAATTTAAACTTGATTTGGTGCAGGGGGAGGAACTTTCCTAATTATAGTTATGTAGAAATAGAGTGGGCTGCTTGGAAGGTAGCAGATTCTTCCTCTATTCGAGCAATGACTGGATGACCATTTGCCAGACATTATAGTAGGGACTTTTGTTTAAGTATGTTTGGACTAGATGGTCTCTAGGGTCCCTTCTAACTCTGAGATCCTATGAAATCAAGTCTTATAATTTTTAAGGCCTGTATTCTTTCCCCTTAGATTTGCTATTAAATAAAGTCAGTGACACCATCTTAAAAAGAGCCAAACATCATGATAAATTTTGCTAACAGATGACTAATTAAAGAACAGAATTCAGCTCCTGATGAGAATTTTGCTATACATGAAGTTCAACAAGAAGTGAATCATTCTTTCATTGTGGAATGCATGTAAATAACTGAATTCCATTACCAGGCATCTTTGCACATGTCAGAATATCTTGGAGTTTCTGTAGAATCTATCACTTTTGTGTCTACACTGATAGACTGCTATAGCTGGGTATCGTTATTTAAAAGACAAGTCGACAAGTCTTTTCAGCCTCCAATTTTATGACTATATAGTTATAAATTCAAGAGAGAGGTTAAATTCTACTGTTTATTTTGACAAATTGGAGACTGTAATACTGAGAGGGTCCCAAATCGTAGGAGTGCATTACAACATTTTAAAATAATAAAGGTTCTCTAGAAATGTCAAATTACAGCAGTACCAAATCTGTATATTCAGCTATAATCTCAATGTCCCTTTTGGAAAAATGTCCCAAAAGAAAAAAAACTTAAAATGTGTGCAACCTGAAGAAGAAAATGGAATAAAATTAAAGTCACTGAGGCACTATGAGCTGTCAGACCTCAGTTAATTACAGGCAGATGAATCATTTCTCCTTTTGTGAAACAAAAGCTATAAGTAGCATTTTAGTCCAAAGAGCTGAATAAATTACTTTTTTTCTATAATCATCTGATCTCACACTCTATGGACTGGCTCTAGATAAGGACTATATTGTAAGGTCTTTTTAGGCAAAAAATATATTACATGTCTCATATCCTCCATATCCCTAAAATAGTACTAGGCACATGGTAACTGATTATTAATTGATTTTCTGGGGCCTAGTTCAGGACCAGCAAATACGACTTTAACATGCAACTTTATTTTCTCAATTTTGTCTTTGAATCCCTAGTGCTTACCACAGTGCCTGGAATATAGTAGGTGTTTAATAAACTCTTGGTGATAGATTGAGTTATCACATGAAATCAATGTCACATTTTATCCAAAGTCTTACTGTTTCAGATATTTTTAAGTAGTTGGTTTTTAAGGGCCTATTGCCCCACATCATGAAACAATGGGTCCTGGGAACATTGACATATTACCAAGACATAACTATTCCTCCACACCGTAGTGGGAATGACAAAATGTAAGACAGAGAGAAGAAACTGGGTGTTCCAATACTTCTTGGTCTCAAATGACTATAGGAATTTAAATACCTAACTATACTTGAGGGTTTTGCTTGGTTTGGTAGAACCTCAGCTATATTTCATTAGTATTTTTTCAATTTACTTTAAATCTCCCTGTTTCTGAGCCCTGTCAATGGCACTTTTTGCTTTAATTAACTGATTACCAGATAAACTAAGAAGTCTTTTCAGCATAGCTTATAAATGAGACTTTTCAACAAGTGGGAGATTTCTAAATTACAAACAAATTTACAGTTCTTATTCACCCTGTTGTCTATTCGAATCGGTTTTATGGCTTCTCAGTAGTTCATGTTCATAGGCATTAAATTCCACTGCAATGAACATTTTGTTGTAATGACTTGAGTGATAAATACTGTACCAAAGAAAATGAAGACAAGCCCAATATTTACTTCAAGGGATTTAAAATCATTATATTCTCAAAGCCCAAATACATTCTTATTTTCATATTGAAGAATAGACTAGAAAATTGAAACTGTAGTACTTAACTATAACATCTGGTGACAGTACTTAGAAGGACAGAAAGGAAACAATTTTTAAAAACTCACTGAATTATCTTGCTTATTGAGGTATTTTAAATTTGCCAAAGCTTTTTACAAGAAGTCTAGAGATTTTTTAAAAGATATGAGAGTCGAGAAAAACTGTACATAGTAGACCTTTTTTGTTGTAACTCCTTCATTTTCAAAGAGGACAAGTGACATCAAGGGTAATATATTGATTTGCATGTTAATTGGATTTAAGTGAGGCAGAGTCATCAGCCTCACTGTCTCTTCTTCAGTCATTAAAGTCCAGAGACAATACAAAAGTCAGGACAACTGGTGATGGCCCAGGATACAAAGGATGTTCCTGGAGTCATTAATGCCTTACACCAAGCTCTAAGTGCTCCACAGCACCTGCTTCACCTGCCTTCATGGCTATTGGAACATGCTTGGGTTAGACATCCCCCTAACTCACCAATAGGCTTGAGGCCTGTTGGTTATCCTCAGGCCCTTAAATGTTAAGATTGAATTATTGGACAAAAGAATAAAAGAAAAACTAGACAACTCAATCTATGAATAGTTATCATTTAAATGGAAAATTGGAAATATGATGGAATCACTAACATTACACTATTAAAATTATAGCAACAAGTTCACTTTAATTCACTTAAGAAGGTGAGTTTCCGAAGCGAATTAAATAGGACTTAAACATCTTGAACTTTCCGTCCAATTCAACAATCCAATTCTAGTCAATTCAATTCAGAAGTCATTGTCCTAGCCTGGAGGATCTTATAATCTAGCAGGGGAATAAAACATACGCAAATAACTACGAATAGGAATAGAGGAAGTACATAGGAAAGGTCAGAGAGTCATGAACAAGCTTGGGTGGGGGGAGGTGTGACTTATAAACCAAAAGAAGGCAAAGAGTGCAAGAAAAGAGCTTAGGTTTCAAGGAGCCCAGAACAGTTGATATGACAACTACTTCTTCCTGACTCCCTGTGGAATGATCCCCTTAACCCTCTCTTCCGCCATACTATGTCTGTTCCCAACAGACTTGGAAAATTCCCCTATTGTATAGACTTAATCCTGTGATTTTAATTTAACCTTGCAACTAACCTATGATAGAGGAAAATGTAGAGGATGCATTAGAGATATAACTGTTTAGTTTTGTTGATAAGGTAAATTAAGTACAAAATATAAGGAGAGGCCAAAAATAAAAAAAGACACTGGGAACACATGTAGTTTAATATCAAATGGCAAATATTGATTACTGGCATCTATAGAAATTTTTTCATTCATTTATTTATTTGAGGAGGCAGTCAGGATTAAGTGACTTGCCCAGAGTCATATAGCTAGTAAGTGTCTGAAGCTGGATTTGAACTCAGGTCTTTCTGACTTCAGGACCTGTACTCTACCCACTGAGACATCTAGCTGCTCCCATTTATAGAAATCTAATACAAAGTTTCAATATCCTTGTTATTTTTAAGTTTTTATATAGTGCAACAGTCATTTATAATCCTTTTATACATGACAACAAAACCTTAAATATCCAAAATCCACCATAGTCGCTCCAATTATCCAGCACCACAACAAATTCAGAAGTAAAGAAAAACTGGAGACAGGGTGAAAGAAGAGTAAAGTGAAAGTAAGGATGAATTGAAAACTCTAGCTATTAAATACGTTTTACTGTTAATTTGGCTATATGACTTTGAATAAGTGACTCCTTTAGTCTCTTTTTCCTCATTCATAAAATAAGATGTTTGCATTTTTCATCATGTATCCTTTGGAATTGTGATATATCATTGTATAGATCAAACAAGCAAGCAATAGCAAATAACATAACTTGATTAGATAAACTCTAAGCTCCCATCTAGCATTATTATGTTGCTAGTATTGTTATTGTTGACAAAAATTTATTAAGTAGCTTCTATATGCCAGGCATTGGCTTTTTTTCTTTCTCCATCTCATTTTCTTTCTTTCATTTTATTTTATTTTTGTATAATATGTCATTTTTCCCCAATTACATGTTAAAATAATTTTTTAACATTTTTCTAAAGTTTTGACTTCCAAATTCTATCCCTCCCTCCCTTTCCCCCTCTCTGAGATGGTAAGCAATCTGATATAGGTTATATGTGTGAAATCATGTAAAACATTTCCATATCAGTCATTTTGTATGAGAAGCATGGTTAGACTTGCACTTGAGGAAAATTATTTTGGCAACTGTGTTAAGGATGGAATGAAATGAGGAGAAACGTGAGAGGGACCAATCAGGAGACTTCTACAGTGGTCCTGGCAAGAAGACCTATGAGAGATTTTGTGGACATGAACACTATAAGATTTGGTGATTCATTTGATATTTATGGTGAGGGAGATTGAGGGGAAAAAGGTAATAACCAAGATTGCTAACCTGAAGCATTATAGTACCCTCAAACAGTTCTCAAGAGATATGAACAAAGAGTTCCCAAAAGAAGGATTGTTAACTATTAACCACACAAAAGACTGGTACCAATTACTAATAAGAGAAAGGTCAGTCAGTCAACTAGCATTTATTAATCACCTACTATGTGCCAGACACTGTGCTAAGTGCTAGTTGTAAATCAAAATAACCTTTATGCTTCACTTCATCCCCATCAATTTGTCAGAAAATTGAAATAGCACATGTTGGAGGGTCTCAGGAAAGTCAGGTACAGTGTACATTGTTGGTGGAGTAGTACAAGCAGAATTATTCTTTTTAAAAAGTGCTTAAAATGCCCATGCCTTTCAACTATGAGATTCCATTGCTAGGCATATGCTCCAGAGGCCAAAGACAGAAATGAAGACATCATATATTCCCCAAAATTCAGAGAATTATTTTTTGTTATAGCAAATAACTGGAAACAAAGAAAGCAGATGCTTATTGATTGGAGAATAGTTCAACCAAATTCTGGTACATGAATGTAATGGAATACTATTGTTTCACAAGAAACAATGAATATAAAAGATTCAGAGAAGCATGGGAAAACATAACTATGCAAAATAAACAGAATCAAGAAAACAATACACAGAATGATTCCAAAAATATAAGAAAACAACACCATATAGTGGTGCGTCATCATATTATCATCAAGCTAGGCCCTAGAGAGGGCTAAGAAAATGTACCTCCCTTCCAGCTTTGCAGAGGTGTAGACCATCAAATTAAGTTAATATATTGGTCAGTTTTACTCACTTGATTTTTTTTCCTTCTTTTTTATTCTTTCTTATAAGATATACCTCAATGAATGGGGAGGGGTGAGGGATGTATTCAGAAATGAAGGTGATGCCAAAACAAAAGATAGCATTATAATATCTTTTTCATCTATTTACTCTTTCTATTCCCACTGCCAGAGGCCTGGTCTTGACCCTCATTACCTCAAATTTGGACTATAGTAATAGTCTCCTAACAAGTCTCCTTGTTTCCAGGATTTCTCATTTCCAATCCATCTTTCGTATACTACTACAGTAGTCAAGGCCCGCCATATTACTTCTTTTTCTCTTCTATAAAAGTGAGCTTCTCACTGCCCCGTAAATGCTCCCACCTGCCTGCTTCCATGTCTTTGTCTAAGCCATTATCCATGCTTGAGATGCCTTCCTTTCCAATTTTTCCTTTTGAAATCATCTATTTAGTGACAATACCAAATACCTTTTCTGCCATGAAAACTTCCCTAATCCCCTTTGTTAGGAATTAACTTGCCTGCTTAATCATTTTATGCCTTCCTTAGACATTTTTTGCATTTTATTTCATGTTAGTTATTTACATATCTGATTCACCAATTATTTGCTTCAGTAAGTAGCAGGATTTGGGGGTCATTTTTGGCATCCAAGGCTAAATTCTTTGAGGACATAGACTGAATTGATCTTGATTTGGTCTGGAGAAGGCTGGGTCTTACCTTGGTGAGGATTTGAACTGAGTAGGGTTCCTACTTCCAAGAGAACCTCACCCAACTTGGAAAGTAGGGTATAAGAGAGTCAAGAATACCATGCACAGGTGTAAGTTTGACACCAAGTACCATTAAACCAAAATCAGGAGCCAGGAAAACGTCAAGGTGCTGGAAAACCAGAGGCAAAAGGTCGTCTCAGAAGGAGATTCCAAACTGGAAATCTCAACATGGGAATAACATGAAAGAAGTAAGAGTTCTAGCTACTCAGTCCAATTCTAACATATATTGAACTCCTACTATGTGCAAAGTGATGTGCTATCTATCTCTTGGGAATACAAAGACAAAAGAGGAAATGGTCACTGACCCCAGGGTGTTTGTGTTCTACAAGTGGATAAAAAGAAACATTTCAGTTTGATGTACTCATCAGTCTCAAAGGTACAGAGATGTTTTTAAGACTGGAAGGTACATACAGGGTCAGGTCCTGCACTCCAGCCTCCCGAAATTCCCTTTGGCTGGAGACCTATCAGCCTCAACTTCTTTAGAATTTTTTCAGCAATGGACAGATTCTAATTTTCCTTCATATCCTCCTCAGAGTCTAGCACATTACTTCATACATAGTAGACATTCCATAAACATTTTTTTAATCCAAATTTTTAAAAATTCAATTCATAGTTTGGGTTTTGGTTTTCTGGGATTTTTTTTTTTGCAATAATGGAGGACATGAAGTGAATGCAAATGGGGATAAGAGTGGGTTGAAGTTGACTGGGCTGTTGAAATGGTTATTGATGTTCAAATGAGAATGTTTTGAAAAGTCAACAGACGTTGATAAAGACAGTGAAGACGATACCTTTCAAGGGCAAAAAAAAATGTAGAAGCTGCTTGAGCCTTTAATTGTAATTAAATCAGAAGGTCTGCCATCTGGCTCCTTATCAAGATGGCAGCTGGAAAGCAGGGACTTGCCTAAAGCTCTCCCACAGGTCCCTCCAAAAACCAATAAAAAATGGCTCTGAACAAATTATATAACTGAAAAACCCACAAAATAGCAGAGGGAAGCAGGGTTCCAGCCCAGGACAGCCTGGATGGCTGCTGAGTGAGGTCTATTGCGCTCTGAGCTGGGAGCAGAGGGGAACTGAGGGGAGCGGAGCCCAGTGTGGGTGGCGGCAGGACTAACCACACTGGGAGCTGGGTGGAACAGGCCCTAGCGCTGAATCAGTGAGCTGTGGCTGTTACCAGACTTCTCAACCCACAAACACCAAAGACAACAGAGAAGGTTAGTGGGAAAAGCTGCTGGGGACAGAGTGAAAGGAGTTCTTGGTTAGGCCACCAACCTGGAGGCAGGAGAGGTGGTGCAGCTACAGAGCTACAGCTGCAGTTGCTTCCAGCCCCAGGCCCACCTGGTGGGAGGAATTAAGTGGCGGATCAGAGCAGGAGTGCAGAGCCTGCTTAAGATCTGAGTCAGGTCCGGGTTGGTGGTTCTTGGGGAGGGGGGAGTGCTGCTGTGGCAGAGCTGGCTGTATAGAAATAGCTCTGAAAACAACAGTGCATCCCCTCAAGCTTGGAACAAAGTACTCTTTACTCTACAAGCAGTCATACCCCAATGAAAAACTCAAGGGTCAAGTAAGTTGGCTGGGAACATGGCCAGGCAGCGAAAACGCACCCAGATTCAGTCTCAGACTTTGGAATCTTTCTTTGATGACAAAGAAGACCAAAACATACAGCCAGAAGAAGTAAACAAAGTCAAAGAGCTTACATGAAAAGCCTCCAAGAAAGACATGAACTGGTCTCAGGCCATGGAAGAGCTCAAAAAGGATTTGGAAAAGCAAGTTAGAGAAGTAGAGGAAAAATTAGGAAGAGAAATGGGAATGATGTGAGAAAACCATGAAAAACAAGTCGATGACTTGCTGAAGGAGACCCAAAAAAAATACTGAAAAAAATACTGAAGAAAACAACACCTTAAAAAATAGATTTACTCAAATGACAAAAGAGCACCAAAAAGCCAATGAGGAGAAGAATGCCTTGAAAGGCAGAATTAGCCAAATGGAAAAGGAAGTCCAAAAGACCACTGAAGAAAATACTACCTTAAAAATGAGATTGGAGCAAGTGGAAGCTAGTGACTTGATGAGAAATCAAGATATTATAAAACAGAACCAAAGGAATGAAAAAGTGGAAGACAATGTGAAATATCTCAATGGAAAAACCACTGACCTGGAGAATAGATCCAGGAGAGATAATTTAAAAATTATTGGACTACCTGAAAGCCATGATCAAAAAAAGAGCCTAGATATCATCTTTCAAGAAATGATCAAAGAGAACTGCCCTGATATTCTAGAGCCAGAGGGTAAAATACAAATTGAAAGAATCCACAGATTGCCTCCTCAAATAGATCCCAAAAAGAAAACTCCTGGGAATATTGTTGCCAAATTCCAGAGCTCCCAGATCATGGAGAAAATACTGCAAGCAGCCAGAAAGAAACAATTTGAGTATTGTGGAAACACAGTAAGGATAATACAAGATCAAAGGGCTTGGAATATGATATTCCGGAGGTCAATGGAGCTAGAATTAAAACCAAGAATCACCTACCCAGCAAAACTGAGTATCATGCTCCAAGGCAAAATATGGATTTTCAATAAAATAGAGGACTTTCAAGCTTTCTCAGTGAAAAGACCAGAGCTGAATAGAAAATTTGACTTTCAAACACAGGAATCAAGAGAAGCATGAAAAGGTAAACAAGAAAAAGAAATCACAAGGGACTTACTAAAGTTGAACTGTTTTGTTTACATTCCTACATGGAAAGATAATGTGTATGATTCATGAGACCTCAGTATTAGGGTAGCTGAAGGGAATATGCATATATATATATATATATACATATATGTACATATATATATACATATATATACATATATATGTGTGTGTGTTTATATATGTATATATGTGTGTGTGTTTATGTATGTGTGTATATATATATATATGTATATATATATAGACAGAGGGCACAGGGTGAGTTGAATATGAATGGATAATATCTAAAAAAATAAAATCAAATTAAGGGATGAGAGAGGAATATATTGAGAGAGGGAGAAAGGGAGAGATAGAATGGGGTAAATTATCTCGCATAAAAGTGGCCAAAAAAAGCAGTTCGGTAGGAAGGGAAAAGGGGGCAGGTGAGTGGGAATGAGTGAATCTTCCTCTCATTGGATTTGACCTGAGGAGGGAATACCATACACACTTAACTGGGTATCTTACCCCACAGGAAAGAAGGAGGAAGAAGATAAAAAAGGGGTGATGATAAAAGGGAGGGCAGATAGGGGGGAGGAGGTAATCAAAAGCAAACATTTTTGAAAAGGGACAGGATCAAAGGAGAAAATTCAATAAAGGGGGATAGGTTAGGAAGGAGCAAAACATAGTTAGTCTTTCACAACATGAGTATTGTGTAAGGGTTTTACATAATGATACGCATGTGGCCTATGTTGAATTGCTTGCCTTCTTAGGGAGGGTGGGTGGGGAGGGAAGAGGGAAGAGAATTTGGAATTCAAGGTTTTAAAAACAGATTTTCAAAAACAAAAAAAAAGTTTTTGCATGCAACTAGGAAATAAGGTAAACAGGCAATAGGGCATAGAAATTTGTCTTGCCCTACAAGAAAGGAAGGGAAAAGGGGATGGGAGGGGAGTGGGGTGACAGAGAGGAGAGCTGACTGGGGAACAGGGCAACTAGAGTATGCGCCATTTGGAGTTGGGGGGGAGAGTAGAAATGGGGAGAAAATTTGTAATTCAAACTCTTGTGAAAATCAATGCTGAAAACTAAATATATTAAATAAATTAAGTAAAAAAAATGATAAGAAATCAAGTGGACCTATGGATTAATTCCAGAAATAAAATTCTAAGTCATACCTTAGGTCCCTACAGATTCAGCCTAATGTCTCAAAACCATTAATATTATTAATAACGTCAGATTACATTTTTATTTTAAATTTACCACACTCAGGTATGTAAATTGTTATCTTCAAAAATGTTAATCCCACTATATATTCTTGTGCACAAAGAGACAAAATACTACATAATATAACCCAAAGTTCTGGGTTTCCACTTGAAATCTACAGCACAGTACAATAGCTAATTATAAGGATAGCCCTTTATCATCTAGAAAAGCATAAATTATGTTTAATAAGTCAGGGAAGCATATTACACATTTCAGATATACCATGTTTCACCACATCATTGTCGCACCCTGGTTTGTTGTTGTTGTTGTTGTTTCAGTCCAAAAATTGGTTTGTAACCTTTCATCATATAATCATCACATGGAATAATTCTGTTTGTCACACCACTTAAAAGGTAAACAGAGCAGCAATATGTTCACCAGTGGCATACGGATACATATTTATCTCTCGTGCATTGCGAGCCACAAGCCTAGAATTCTCAGCACACGCATATTGTCAATATATTTCCAAAAGATGACTTAGGCAGGCAAAGCTGCCATGACTAATGATATGGTAAGACTTGCATTTTCCTAATTTTAACATATATTCATAAGTATTCCATGCATCCTAATCTTGCACCAAAGGCAGTTTAGTAATACATGATTTTTAAGTAATACCAGCACAATTTTTAAAGCTTCACATAATGATTGCACCCTACTTTTTTGCAAAAACTTTGACATAAAATGTGCAACAATTTTGTGGTGAAATACGGTAGATCCATCAGGAGGTTTGAAATTTTTTTGTGTGAAGAATGCACAATTATGTGCATTCACAACAAGAGCTAGCTTCTGTGTTTTTTTTTAATTTAGAGAGGAATACTTTATTTCATTGGTTCATTTTCCTGAAATCATCATGACATTATTCATTATAATGGATCCACTGGCACGCCTTTCATATACAATCATAAACCATAGGGTAAATGTTCCTGCCACAGACTGTGGACTGGCACTTGTGCTTTTCTTGATGAATACCATGCCATACATGAACAATATTAAGAATATACTATGACTTCCTCTGGTAAGAAGTCACAAATAACCACAACCTCTCAGCTGAGGAAAATGTCTTTGGGTTATTCTTTGAGGAGAATTGCCATGAAACACAGGGGAAAGAATTCATGCATAGGGCCTACATTGCAAGCCTTTCCCAACAACACAATGTTATGGTAATCAGACTTTTCCCAGTTCTTCCCTTTTGGGATGCTAAGACTATCAAGTCTCCCTTTTGTTTGAATTGGTGGGAAACTTTTTGCTGTCTTTGTCTTGGAGTATTTCTCTGCTATTTCTCAGCATTAAGACAATCAGGAGTCTTTGACTTGTATATCATGTGTTACTAGGGATGGGGAACTTTCACACACCCAGCCTGGGTGAAGTCAGAGCCCTCAGGATATAATTGAGGGGAGGTCAGTGTTTGACTTTTGGGGCACACTCATGGAAGGAGTGTTGAGACTCTGGTCAAGCTGTAATCCAGACTCATTGCTTCGTCTCTGGTAACTATGTATTGTGATTTGATCAGACAAAAGTCTGTCTGTTGATGTTTGTAATTTCTGTTTGTATTAGCCTTGAAGCTCCAAGGGCTGATCTTTTCCCCCTGAATTAAGTGATTGATATATGTATGTTTAATTAAACTGAGATTGTTAACCCCTTAAAGTTGCTTTCCTTAGTAAAGCAGATCAAATAACCTGTGTTGGCAGCTTTCTGTGTCTTAGATGTCGGTGGGTCTTATATCCCTATGGCAGCTACTAGCAGATTGTTGCAACACACAGTCCTGCCAGATGTGAGAGGATAAAGGGAGGCTGGACCCTTCCCTAAATAACCAATCACTAGCCTGTGTTCTTAGCCAATTGTCTGTGCAATTTTCAGTCAACAATAGGCTTCTGCAATTTTTTTCAAAGGGGTCAATTGGCAGCTTTCCTTCTGGGGAAGACAATGAAATCACAGCCTTTTAAACTGTGATAACAGTTTAAAACACAGTGCCTAAGCCTCAGCCAATTACTTGTCAAAAAGACTGTGGGCTGTGGTTATCTGTTCATAAAGGCCTCCCAGTCCACAGAACCTCAAATCAGAAATCTTCATCCGCACACAGGGCAGCTGTACCTCAGGCAGCCTCAGTCTCTGCTCCCTCTGTTGGCTCTGATCAGTCACCAGAGAGACTATTAGTTAGTGTGAGAGATTTCAGAGTGTGAGAACTGAAGTATGGTACAACCTGTTCAAGGTGGGGAATAAGGGTGCTGCCTAGAGAATAATTCCAGTCTTAATCTTAATATTGATCCCAAATGACATTTTTTCTCTGAGTTTTGAAGGATTGATAAGGAGAGCCTGAAGTGAAGAATGATGAAACTCATTCCCTAAGAAGTTAGAAGGTGAAAATCATTCCCTCAGAATCTCAGATATGTAAGGTACTATTGTTTATTGTTTAAAATGAATTCACTAAACAAAAGTCTCTCTCTTTTTGATGTTGTGAAAAGAGGGCTGGAATTGAGAGAGAAAAAAGTCCTGGGCTTCAATAGCTGCTCTGCTCTCTGTATGTCCTTGAGAAGGTCACTGAACACCTCTGGGTCTCAACTTTCTCTTCTGTAAAAGGAGAGGGTGGTAGTAGAATACCTCTCGGGTCCCTTTCAAGTCTAAACCTAGGCTCTTATGCCACTAAGTACAGCATCATTTAATAGTAAACTTGAATACTTCAGCAATATTATCAAAAGATAAGCATCTGTCATTTTAAATAGTGAAGTATCAAGGGAACAACTCAATAAACCCCCAAACAATTAATCAATAACAAGCTTCCTCCTAGCCAAAGTGTTACATTTAAATGGGCTTTACCATGGGTTTTATCCAGCACCTTGCCTTCACATGCAAGATGAACGTTCCAAAGGAACCACATAATACATTCTTGACCAATAAACAGAAAAGAGCAATCTGAAAAATGAAAGTATTTATTACAGAAGAGTTTAAAATCATTTTCTCTTCTGGGTAAACTTTAGAAATAAAGACCACTAATTTTAGTCGAATTTGGCAGCTTTCAACCTTATGGACATGCCTTAGACATGTTAACACTAAATCCCACAGTTTCTCATAGAAACCATTATTAATCCCGCCTTACACTTTTTAAATAAAGGAAAAGCACTTTCGCACCCTCACAGCTGACATCAGTAAGCATCATTGTTGGCAGTGGAACTGGAATGGAATGAATTACCCAGAATTCTGATTCCTCTGGGTTAACGTAGTAGGGTGAGTGATACTTAGCAAGATGTGAGGGGTAGCAAAGGGCACCACCTTTCTACTTCAAAACATCAACCCTGTCATCTGCCACAGCATCTAAAATACCCATGTGAACGTTTGAAGATAATGCAAGGCATCCAGAAGGCCCCTAAGATGCAAATCTGTTCTCTAGAAGAGTAACACATTAACCAATTAAACCCCATTAACACTGTAGCTCAGATTGGTTAAGCAAATTATCTAGCCTCCAGGATGAAGAGCCTAGGGGAATGTAAGATAAGATAAAGCAGCTATGTTTTCAGAAAACAGGCAGCCGGGTGCAAACTTTAGGGCTGTGGATGGAGAGAAAAGTGAAGGAGGAGGAGTGCCAAAAGCCAAGCTAGGCACAGGGAATGGGAGGAGGGACAGAAGGGAAAGAAAGGAGCTTTGGAAGACAGATTTCCCCTGCTTTACCATTTTGTCTAGGGTTAGCCCTACATGCTCTCCTGTCTCTGTAAATCCCAAAATTTGGAATGCACAGAAAATGAGTGCTTCGAGCAAAGCCAGCTGGTGCACCTGGACAGAAGGCTTTTTACATGTTCTTTCCTCTGACAGAAACTCTTATTCACTGGGTCAGCAATCTAGGGTGGCCCTGGAAGGATACCTGATCTCTTGAGCTGAACACCAGATTGAGAGTAATTTCTCCTCTGGGACCTCACAGGTTTTTTAAGTGACTAGAAATCAACTTATCACCATTAATAGGGCAAATTGCAGAGTAAGAGACAGTAAATGGATCTGCCTGCAAAGGTTTACTGAAGGTTCTGACAGAGTTTTGCACTAACTTTAAAGGTTTCTTTTTTCTTATCTTTTGTATCTTTAGATATTAGCGCCAGGTGTGGGAAGTTTAATTATGACCTATCTCTCCTCCACTCCATAATTTCTTCTTCTTTTTTTGGTGGGGGGTGGGGTGGGGAGGAAGGCAAGGCAATTGAGGTTAAGTGACTTGCCCAAGGTCACACAGCTAGTAAGTGTGTCATTGTCTGAGGATGGATTTGAACTCAGGTCCTCTTGACTCCAGGGCCGGTGTTCTACTTACTATGCCACCAGCTGCCCCTGGATATTTCTTTTTTTTTTCATAATTTCTTCCTCCTCCTGCCCTTTACTGCTAATCTGTTGAGGTGGTAAGCACCTGAGGGCAAGAACTATGTCTAATTTATCATTTTATCCTCTCCCATGCCCAGCAGGGTATGGAAGTATTGTACCCAGGGTACAATACAAAGGGTATCGTACACAGTAGGCACTTAATAAATGTTTTCTAAATGATTGGACTCCATGAAAGAGGATCATAACGGTTGGGGGCTATTAAAAATGGAGCTCATAGTCATGATAGAATCCCACAGTGTCAGGATAAATATCTCTAGGCATACACCATACATTACACAAGTACAGCCCTGGGTTCTTGGTTGTTGTTCAGTCATGTCAGACTCTATATGACCCCATTTAGAGTTTTCTTGGCAAAGAGTGGTTTGCCATTTCCTTCTCCACTTAAATTTACAGATGAGAAACTGAGGCAAAGAAGATTGGATGACTTGCCCAGGATCGAACAGCTAGTAAGCATCTCAGGTTAGATTTGAATTGAAGAAGATGAGTCTTCCTGACTCCAGACCTGACCCTCTATCCATTGCACTATCTAGTGGCCCGCTGTTGTAAAAATGAAGAAACTCAGAAGCTAATTTATGAGTCTAAGTAAAGGCAGAAACATTATCTCTAGAAGGCAACTATCAAAATGCAGATATCAATCCTAGGAGGGCAAGGAGGAGCTTTTTTCTCAATGGAATATGCTTCTACTAGTTCTATAATAAGAACTGAATTGTCAGATTAGCTAACTGCCACCACAGAAGGTGGAGAAATGATAGGTCTTAGGAAAATATATGTGGCCTCTCAGACCTCTTTGTGTGTGGCATCTCCAGAGATATTTCTCAGTCCAAAGTCAACTCTCTGAGCTATGTTTCTATCTCACTCTGATCCCAGAGCTTGACCCTCTGTGGCCTTGATAGCACGGTCACCATTGTTTTCTCCCCAGACTCGTGCTCTACCCCCCTCTCCCAGCAAAGGGATGCCCCAATCTGATCTTCTGAAAAGATTAAGAACTGTGAGATACCTTGAAAAACATCTAGTCCAACCCCCTCACTTTACAGATGAGGGAAACTGAGGTCTTGAGAGATGAAAAAATTTGTCCATAATTGCACAGATCATAAGCGGCAGAAATGGGATTCAAACCTAGGTCCTTTTAACTCTAAATCCAGGATTCTTTCCACCACGTGATGTTGCTTCCTGTCTTCAACACAAGCACACAACCTTTAAGTATTTCTGCCAACTGCAGGCATATCCCATATAAAATTACTCACGACCAATGTCATTTTGCCACAATATTGCTGATACATTGTAGTCCAAACCTACTTTAACATTGGAAATGCTACTGTGCTGTTGTTTGGCTGATTTTTTCAGGTGTACATCCTTTCCATCTTCTGATTTGTGGAGAGCTCCAGCACCCTGACTACCCAGGCCAAACAAAACAATTACTGGCTTTGGGGCAATTGCCATCAAAACCAAAGGGGCATTCACCACGTGTATTCTAGCTCCCTTCTGTTATCCCCACTCCATGCTGTGTGAGCTCTGCTGGGGAGAGAAAAAGTGAAGTTGCTGAGAGTTGCTGCCTTTAGGGATCCAGAGGGTAATGGCTCAAAGAATTAAGGTTAAGGAATGGGGAAAAGAGAAAACCACAAAATTGAAACTCTACAAAGAGGCTTCAGGGGCACCAGCCCTTCTTCTACTTTAAGTGTGAAGCTCCAGGGTCACATCTATTCAGATTGCCAGGTTCTGCCTTCATGAAAGACAAAAATCTTGGAAGTGTATCAATTTTCTTAAATTTTATCACTTATTCACCTCTACTTTGGTTTTGGTGGTGGTGTTTTTTTTAGGATCAAGCTGAGCTTGTGAATATGTGAGTCAGTATTAAATCAGGCAGCAGGTTTTTACATTCATCATTTGTTCAGTGAAATGGAACTTTTTAAAGACAGTCAATAAATCATTTTGTCACTTGAAAAGTGAACTAAAGAAAAGATAATAGAAGTGGTAAGAGAAATTATAAAATGCCAAATATGTTCTCTTCAGTTCATTCATAAAACAGAGGAGAATAGCTTTCAATCTTCAAAGCACAATTCCTGTTAACCTTCTTATTCCTCCTGTCAGGGACTGTAGATACATTATTTCTTTTTTTTTTAATTATAGAAGTTTAGTGAAATGGGAGAGTCTAGTCAAATTATAACCTGAGCAGAGGTAGCACCATCCATGGTGAGTGTCCATTCATCCTCCACATGAAGAAGTCCTGTAACGGAATTCCCTGAATCCGTGAGATAGCCCCTTCCATTTGAGGATAGCTCTGATTCGTAGGATACTTTTCATTACATTGAGTTAAAATCTGCCTCATTGAAATGGACTAATTTATCTGTCCTTCCTCCTGGGGACAAATAGAGAACAAATCTATGTAAGAATTTGTTTTGCTTGATGATACTTATCTATTACAAGGGTTTGTTTTTCTTTTTCCAATGGGGTGGAGACAGATGATAGGAAGAGAAAAGGGCTTATTAATAAAATATTAAATATTAAGTAAAATTAATAAAATAAAATTTCAAGAATAAATCAAATCCTTTTTCTACAAGACAATATATTTTGATAGCTGTCATGGCCATCCCCTTTCCTTGAAAATCTTTTTGTTGGGCTAAACACCGACAGATTTACAGATACTTCATGTAATCCTCATGTGTATGGTTTGGTCACTGGGGATCACATCATGTTGGTTTTTCTCCTCTGGATGAGCTTCAGTCTGTCAATATCCCCTCAAAAATAATAACATTCAAAACAGACACACGGTACTTTAGATATGGTCTCAATAGGTTAGGTTACGGTAGAATTTTCATCTCCTTCCTTCTAGAAGCTCTCCACTAACATGGTCTAAAATTGAATTAGCTTTCATGACTGCTACATCAGACTCTCCCTCCTATTTCCTACTTCATTGACCTTTGGAAAGTCATCTCATTTCTATAGTTTTTCAGTTTCTTTGTTAGTAAAATGCACCTAGGTGGTACCAACAGCTGCATTCAAATTTGGCCTCAGACTAGCCATGTGACTTTGTACAAATCTCTTAACCTCTACCTCAGTTTCCTCAACTGTAAAATAGAGATAATAATAACATCTACCTCCCAGGCTCATTGCGAGGATCAAAAGAGGTATTTGTTAAGGGCTTAGCTCAGCCCCTGGCACATAGTAGGTGCTACATAAATATTAGCTATTATTACCAAAATGAAGTCACAGTTTATCCATCTATAAAATGGAATTGGGTTAGAAGATCTTGAACATCACTTCCAGGTCTAAATCATAATGAGTGTACCTTCCACTAAAACTTCAAGGTTTTGTTAGATGAACCACTTTCTAGCCACATCTTTTCCATCCTGTGCATATACAGTTGTTTTTTAACCCAAATGTAGGTTAAAGTTCTTCTGTTAGCTTCAGCCCAGCCTGTCTAGATCCTTTTGGATGCCAAATCTGATATCCTATGTATTCACTGGCATCCTCCAGTTCATGTCATCTGCATATTTGACAAAAATGCCCTCTATGTCTTCATCTAAGTTATTGGAAATAGGCATTGAATAGAACAGACCCAAGGACAGGATCTTATAACACTCACCTAAAATGTCCTTTCAAGTTAACATCAATGTTTTGCCTCTTTTTATATTCTCAGCATGTAGCTCAGTGCCCGGCTCATAATAGGTGATTAATAAATGTTTATGGAATTGAATTGGTTGACTGACTGGGTCCAAAGAGAGTTCAGTAAAGGATTGATAGGTCTATATCCCAAAGAGATTTTTAAAATGGGGGTGGGAAAGGACCTATTTGCACAAGAGTATTTATAGCAGCTCTTTTTGTAGAGGCTAAGAATTAGAAAATTGAGGGGATGCCCATCAGTTGGGGAATGGCTGGACAAGTAGTGGTATATGATTGCAACAAAATACTATAGGAATACTATAAGAAAGTGCTATAAAAAATGACGAGCAGGATGATTTCAGAAAAACCTGGAAAAACTTATATGAACTGATGCAGAGTGGAGTGAGCAGAACCAGGAGAACATTGTACACAGTAATAGTAATATTGTACAATGAACAACTGTGAATGAATTAGGTTTTCTCAGCAGTACCATGATCCAAGGCCATCCCAAGGGACTCATGATGAAAAATGCTATCTGCCTTCAGAGAAAGAACTGATGGAATCTCAATACAGACCGAAGCATACAATTTCTCTTTCTTTCATTCATTTAAGTCTTCATGTACAAAATGACTAACATGGAAATACATTTTACATGATTGCACATATATAATCTATATTAGATTACTTACCATCTCAGGGAGAAGGGAAAGGAGGAAGAAAGGGAGAGAATTTAGAATTCAACACTTAAAAAGACAAATATTAAAAAATCATTTTTATGTGTAATTGGGCAAAAACCAAAATATTATTTTAAATAAGGATAACAGGCTCATAGATTTAGATATAGAAGTTGGAAAGGGAAAGAAATAAGCATATATATATACATGTGTGTGTATGTGTGTGTGTGTGTGTGTGTGTGTGTATGTCAGGCACTTTACAAATATGATCTCATTTGATTTTCACGATAACCCTAGGAGGTAGGTGCTATTATTAGCCCCATTTTACAGCTGAAGAAACTGAAGGAGTAAGAGGTTAAGGGATTTGCTCAGAGTCACGTAAGGCTGGTTTTGAACTCGGGTCTTCTTGACTCTAGGCCCCTTGTTCAATCCATTGAGCCACGTGAAGCAATAATCTCAGAAGTGATCCAATCCAACCCCTTATTTTATAAATGACAAAACTAAGGTTGAGAGAGGTAAAGTGACTTCCCCAAGGCCACACAAGTAATAAAGTGGCTGATCTGGGATTCGAATCAAGACTCTGACTCCAGCTCCCCTTCTCTTTTCACTGTTCTCTGATGTACTCTGCCAAACACCTTCCTGAAATCCAGGTGCAGTTGGTCTCAAACCTTCCCATAATAAAGTAACCTAATAAAACTGTCACAAAAAAGGAAATGAAGTTGTCAGCCCTGGCTTATTCTTTGTGAACCCACAATGGCTTATAGTGATAGGTTCTTCTCTTTTTAAGCATTCACATATCATTCATTTAGTAATAATGCATTCTAAAATTTTACAGTGAATCAAGATCAAGATTGTTGGCCTGTAATTTGAAGAATCCATCTCTTAGAACATCAGGATATTTGCCTGCTTCTCATTCTGTTGTGTGAGTCAGTGTGGCCTCAAAGTAAGAAAAGCATGATAACTTTATTACATATTTAAAAGGAATGGCAAGTTGTACATAACAGATTTTCAGTTTCATGTGAAATCATTTTTTGTTCTATGTTATAGAAATGCTTTTTTATTTCATAATTCAAAATAAAATAAATAAAATTTTAAAAAGAAGAGCATGGGTTCAAATTCTGGCTTTATGACCTTGAACAAAGTCACTCAATCTTTGAAGGTACCAGGCAATACTCTAAGACCTATAAGTTACAGAACAGGTGCCAATCTGCACTGGTAGAGGAAGTTCCTTACCAGGAACTCCTTATCAATGTAATCACAAATCAATTCAAAAGTAAAATAAAATCCTGTGCCAGCTGGGCCAGGTGGCAAACTCACTGACAGTAGCTAAATGCTCCAAGCAGCTCCTCAGTTTGGGAGAATTTTAATTTCCTATTAATAATTTGTGTTTTATCCTTCTCAATCTGAAGATCCTTCTCTTTATTAGAGAACTCATCACATAATAGAGTTACAGATTTCAAATCAAGAAAATCTGAGTTTGAATCTCAACTCTGAAGCTTATGTAATTCATGGCCCAGCATCCTATGCTTACATGGACAGGTTCACTCTTGAGGACAGTCTATCAAATCATTCTCTTTGGCTTGTTTTGCTCCCACTAAGAGTTCCTTCTGGGCTATATTTCTGAATGTAGTTCAAATATAACTTGTGTCTAGGCTTTCACAGGTGTGGTTAAAAAGATGTTTATCTGCTGTGTAAGCATGTGTGCATTTAAGGTAACAGTACATACAGTCAATCCTCAACATTCACACATTTAATTATCTCAACTTCAAGCATTCACCTGATTTTATTAGTAACCTCATTTTCACTTTCCTGTTGGCAACCCCACACATTCACAAACTATGTGCAATAGAGAAAAAAATAAAAGGGGAAATGACAAGTTTGTGGAGTGGCTGGTATCCTCCTAGGTACTTCACTGGTCTTGTAAAGAGCTCCCAGTGCATTCATCACATATGTTCATTGTTTTCCTTTAAAACTCAAGTTTTGTGTTGCAATTATGCCCCTAAAGCATAGTATAAGTCCTTTGAGCTCTAAGCCCAAGCATGCAAAGTCAGTGACGCAGCTTAGTGAGAAAATAAAGGTGTTAGATAAACTTCCAGAATATCTTCAGTCTCTGTCAGCTACGAGTTTGGTGTTAATGAACTAATGATTCGTTACATCTGCAAAAAGGAGGAAAGTATTTCAAGCTGGTATATCTTTCATGATCTCCAAGGCCATCTGCCAGCAGCAAAGGACAGAGTATCAGAGGTAATGTCAAGACCTGTCTCCACATCTTCCGGTAGCAGTGACTAAAGTCCCAGAAACTTCTCCCTTGGTTTTCAGAAAGTGGCCAAATTTTTCCCCCTTCCTCCTTCCCTCCTCTCTTCCTAAACCAGTAAGAAATTTGATATAGATTATATATGTGCAATCATGTAAAACATATTTCCATACTAGTCACAGTTGTGAAAGAAGAAACAGATCAAAAGGGGGGGAAACACAAAAAATAATAAAATGAAAAAAGGATGCTTTGATATGCATTCAGAGTCCATCAGGTCTTTATCTGGATGTGGATAGCATTTTCCTTCATGAATCCTTTGTACTTGTCTTGGATCATTGTGTTGCTGAGAAGAGCTGAGTTATTCATAATTGAGCATCACTGATCATTGCTGATACTGTGTACAATGTTTTCCTGGTTCTGCATACGTAAGTCCTTTTCCCCTTTTTTATGATTTCTTTGGAATGCAGTCCCAGTAGTGGTATTGCAGGATCAAAGGGTGTGCACAGTTTGGTTGCCCTTTGGGCATAGTTCTAAATTGCTCTCAGTTCACAACTCCACCAACAGTGCATTAATGTCCCAATTTTCCCACATCCTCTCCAACATTCATCATTTTCCCTTTTTGTCATATTAGACAACCTGATAAGTGTGAGATGGTGCCTCAGAGTAGTTTTAATTTGTATTTCTCTAATCAAAAGTGATTTAGAGCACTTCTTCATGTGCCTATAAAGAGCTTTAATTTCTTCGTCTGAAAAGTATCTATTCATATCCTTTGGCCATTTATCAACTGGGGAATGTCTTGTATTCTTATACATTTGACTCAGTTCTCTATATATTTGATATCTGAGGCCCTTATCAGAAATACCTGCTGTAAAGATTGCTTCTCAGCTTTCTTCTTTCGTTCTAATCTTGGTTGCATTGGTTTTGTTTGTACAAGTTTTTAATTTAAAATAATGAAAATTATCTATTTTACATTTTGTAATGCTCTCTATCTTTTCTTTGTTCATGAAGCTGTAACTCACTTAACTTCTCCTTTAAGAATTTGGATGCTATAACACTTGGTGTATATATATGTTTAGTATTAATATTACTTCATTGTCTATGGTACCTTTTAGCAAGATATAGTTTCCTTATCTCTTTTAATTAATTAATTAATTAGTTTGATTTTTGCTTTTGCTTTGTCTGAGATCAGGATTGCTACTCCTGCTTTTTTTTAAGTTCAGCTAAAGCATAATTGATTCTGATCCAGCCCCTTACCTTTACTCTATGTGTGTGTCTCTGCTTTAAGTGAATTTCTTGTAAACAACGTGTTGTAGGATTCTGACTTTTGATCTACTCTGCTATTCACTTGAGTTTTATGGGAGAGTTCATTCCATTCACATTCACAATTATGATTACTACCTGTGTATTTTTCTCCATCCTATTTTTCCTCCTATTTGTCCTTTCTCTCCTTTCACCCTTTCCCTCCTTCTGTCTACCACCTCCCCCTGTCTGGCCTCTTCTTCTGTCAGCACTCCCCCTTTACTTAATCTCCTTCCCTCCTACTTTTCTGTCAGGCAAGATAGATTTCTATATTCAACTGATAGTGTATATTATTTGCTCTTTGAGACAATACTGATGAGAGTAAGGTTCATACAATGCCTGTCACTCACCCTCCCATCTCTCCCTCCACTGTAGTAGGTTTTTCATGCCTCTTCATGTGAAATAATTTACTCCATTGTACCTCTCCCTTCCTTCTGCACCCAGTGTACTCATCTTTCTCATCCCTTAGTTATTTTTATGTCATTCCCTCAAATCCATCTTATTCTTGTACCCTCTTGTCTATGTTTATTTCTTATAGCTGTACTATTAGTGGTACAATTTTTTTTAAGAATTACAAGTATCATCTTCCTATGTAGGGATGTAAACAGTTCAACACCACTGAGTCTCTTATGTTTTCTTTTCACTTTTTCCCTTGTAAGGCTTCTTTTGGGTCTTGTTATTGGAGATAAAATTTTTTGTTCAGTTCTGGCCTCTTTATGAAAGCTTGAAATCCTTCTATTTCTTTGAATGATCATTTTTTCCTTGGAAGTACTATGCTTAATTACACCAGGTAGGTAATGGTTATAGTCCTAGCTAATTTGTCTTCCAGAATATCATTTTGACCTCTGATCCTTTAATCATACTCCTCCTAAGTCCTGTGTAATCCTGATCGTGGGTCCCTGATATTTGAATTTCTGGCCACTTGCAATATTTTTCTCCTTGACCTGATAGTTCCATAATTTGGCTATAATGTTCTTTGGAATATTTATTTTGAGATCTCTTTCCTGAGGTAACTGGTGGATTCTTTCAATGCCTATTTTGCCCTGTGCTTCTATAGTAGCAACCACACTAGCATACCCAGGATAGCTGCTAGCACAGGTTCTTAGATCTGCTTTACTAGGAAAGATAGCTATTTAAGGGGTCAACAATCTTCTTTAATTACATCCACTACTTCAGGGGAAAAGTCAGCAATCTGAACTTCAGGGGAAATACAAACAGAGAAAATACATAGAAAATGTACAAGCAGAGCAATAAAGACCAACAGACAGGGCTCTGACTGCCTGAATCAAAGCAATATTGCTATACATTTCACATACATCCCTGGTTCAAGAGAGCCTTTACATCTGAGCAGTTGGGGAGCTCTGAACATACAGCCATTCAGAGTCTTGACCAGGGAATCACAAGGTCCTTCTCATAAGCAAGCCCCCAAAGTAAAATACCAACTCAGAGTATATATACACTTCTCAGAGCCAGAAGGCTTCACAACCTTTGTGACTCAGTGACTAATTGTGTTTGTCCTTCATTTTTGAAGAGGACCATGGCATCAGGGAAATGATGACATGATTTGCAGTTGACTTTGACTTGAGTGAGGGAGGGCTGTGCAAGGTCACCAGCCTCACTTTCTCCTCCCAACCATCTGGATCCAGTAGCCAGATATTCATCAGGATGACTGGAGATGACCCAGGATGTAATAAGACCTTTTAGGTACAAATAGGCCCTTTTAGGCTAAGGCCTTTTCACATACTCACTTAGAATGAAGCAATGCCCATTCAGTAAATTGGCCTCTTTAAGAAGTGAGTCAAGGGATGGCCCAGGTTGTGTTTGTCCTTCATTTTTGAAGAAGACCATGTCATTAGGGAAATGATGACTTGACTTGCAGTTGACTTTGATTTGAGTGAGGGAAGGCTGTGCAAGGTCACCAGCCTCACTTTCTCCTCAAGAGCCATCTGAAATTAGCAAAAGATGTGAAAGCCTTCCTACAAGTAAGCCTCCCCTTAAACAAGCTCTTCCTTATTCAAGTTCCTCCCCCAATGGGCTCTAGATGATTCAAGATGTATCACAGCTGAGCTGGAGCTCAAAGGAGAAAGCCTATTAATGGACAAGGAAGATCTTATCCCACTAACATTACAGCTTCCAGGATATCAGAGCAGTCTTCCTTGATAATTTCTTGAAAGATGCTATCCAGGTGCTCCTTTTGATTATGGCTTTCAGATAGTCCAATGATACTGACATTGTCTCTCCTGGATCTATTTTCCAGGTCAGTTGTTTTCCCAATGAGTATTTTACATTTTCTTCTATTTTTCATCCTTTTGAATTTGTTTGATTGATACTTGATGTCTCATAGAGTCATTAGCTTCCACTTGCCTAACTCATAACTTTTAAGGAGTTTTTCCCCTCAGTTAGTTTTTGTATTTCCTTTCCTATTTGACCAATTATACTTTTTAAGGAGTTCTTTACTTCAGTGTATTTTTGTATCTCCTTTTCCATTTGGCCAATTCTTCTTTTTAAACACTTGTTTTCTTTTTCCAAGCTGCTGACTTTTTCCCCCATAATTCTCTCTGTCTCATTTCCTTTCCTAACTTTTCTTCCACTGTTCTTATGTGATTTTTAAGCTCCCTTTTGAGCTCTTCCATGAGTTCTTTCTGGGCTTGAGACCACTTCTTGTTTTTCTTTGGAGCTTTGCTCATGGACATTTTTACATGGTTGTTCTTTTCTGAGTTTGTGTCTCTCCTGTAACCATAATAACTTTCTATGGTCAGATTCTTCTTTTGTTGTTTTTGGCTCATCTTTTTTTGGCCTTTTTCCTTCCTTTTAATTTTGAGCCCTGCTTCTGGGGTGGAAGGGGCACTGTCTCAGGCTTCTTGTGCCAAGGGCTGCCGGCCCTGGCTGTTTACCTGGGGTTACACTGATATTGCCCTGAGGCCCACTTGAGACTCTTCTCTCTGGTACTGTGCTGAGGGGTCGAGGTAGGTAGCTGGCGCTGCTGGAAGCAGTAGTGGTCTGGCAGCTTACCTGGTGCTGAGCCGGCGTCCTAGTGCTGGTGTCTGGTATATGCTGAGGTTGGTGACATATTTTAGCATTTCCTGGGGGGCTACACTGAAGCACTTGGTGGTCTGGTTGCTGGAAGCTTCCTGTTTCCCTGGACCTATGCTGAAACACCTAAAGGTCTGGCCAATGGCAGTTGCCTGTCTTCCCAGGGCCATGTTGAAACAGGTGGTAGTTCTTGGAGCTGGAGTCTGCCTGTTCCCTTGGCTATGTTGAGGCACGTGATGGGTCCTGGTGTTGGCATTTGCCTGTTCTGCTACACTGGGGCTCAGGATCTCCCACTGGTTTGCCGAGGTGGGGCTTGCTGCTGGCTTGATGGAGGGCTTCCTGTCCTAAACTGTGTTCCTCTTTTACCGAAGTGAGACAGACTTTTCTTGCCAATCTACCAAGTTTTTTGGTCTAAAAGATTGCTTCACCCCATCTTTTTGCTGGTTTTGCTGTTCCAGGATTTGTTTTGGGGCACTATTTTACAGTTGTTTGGAGTTAAATATGGGAGAGTTAGGGCTATTTACTGCTTGCTGTGCCATCTTGGCTTCCAGAAGTCCTCCATATTATACTTTTTTAAAAAAGAAAATACATGAAGGATTCACAGTACCTTGTTTGGGCAATTATTAATAGGGTCATAAAGAATCGGTATAATTTTCTCCCCTGTCCAATGAGAAGTTCAGGCTCATATTATCACCTTTTGATTTATACAAGTAATGTCAAACTCAAATAGACACAGAAGTCTCTACTTTGTACATAGGGATCCCTGTGGGCCTCATACAGACAGTTTTTCTTCTCAGTCTTTTGACTAAGATCAAATGTATTTAAAATACGTGATCAAAACTATCTGTAAATCCATCAACCTAAACATTAGCTGAATAGTAAAAATATCTATGTTTTATTGTATTTTTTCTTCATTAAATATTTTGCAATCACATTTTAATCCAGTTTGGGCAGCACTCCAGGGACCTATATAGACTTTGAACCTTATTTTTCTTTACTAAAGGCTGTACTGTCCCTGGAAGGAAGATGAATTTACAAGTATCTAGGGAGCTGACCCCACATCAGGTAGAACCTACACTGCCTAAATAAGTCACAGTAATTATCAAAGGGATAGGTCCATATTTTTTTGTTCCTCCATGTTTTAGCTCAGTCTTTAAAACATCCTTGAACTGCAGGGCCATATGATCAATCCTCTTTTCCCCTGGGTCTGTGCTATGTCAGATGTCACCTCTCTCTCTAAAAAGCTAGAGCCTAGGATATTCTTCTCCCTCAACAGGCTGGTGTTGTCTAGGGAATGACTGTTTTCCTTCCTGAAGACTAGATTCCAAAATTCTTTAACTTAGGGCTACTAAAGAAGCAACCTGAAGATTATAGATGCCTAGTAACTTGCCATTTCTCTCCAGAGGGATATATCAAATATTGGAGTCCACAAATTCTCTTCTCAGTCTGCATGGGTGAGAGCACATAAAACTCCCATATGTCTCTGTTCCATGATAGCCACTACTGGCACATTATGGGAAGTCTTTGCACGTGCAAAGACTTCCTCAACTCCAAAATCCAGATGTGCCCTTAGCCTGAAGCTCTCTGGTTGTCCTCTGAAAAGGGAAAAAAACCAGCAAAGGAAAACTCTGCAATATATCCCCTTTTTGCTTGTTTGCAGAAGCCAGCCACGAAATAAATGCCTTGCGTTTGAAAATTACCCCTCCAGTCACCCCACCTCAACTATAAGATGTTCCAGACCTTAATAAAAAATGTTTGGACTCCATTGAAGCCCTACTATACCCAGGTTTACCAGGAGATCTGGGTAGGAATGGGTGTGATGGGGTACATTGTTTACAAAATCAGAAGTGCTGATAAAAAAGCCAAAACTTTGAAAGGTTCAGGTTCAGCTGCTTCAGCTCATGGACATCATTAACAGGATTTACCTTAGGATTGTGCATAATGTGAAACATCAGGCTGGCTGTAAATTTGGGCATTTGACGATAGAAGAAAGAATGCAAGGATTTCCCATATTAACTCTTAGGCTTTCACAGTGAAATAAAGTCATATATAGACAAATAAATTATTGTGTTCCAATTCAATTAAGATATCCCTTTTTTATCTGGTTCTCACAACTTTAATCTCTGTATACATTGCAAATCCAACATTTGTTTTGTAATGTATCTGGTGGATTAAATGTAATAACCACTAAAATAAAATATTAAAATTTTTGGAAATATCAAATTTTTTGTAAGTCTAGAGGAGCTGAGTGATGTCAATAAATATCTTGACTTGCTTAAAAAAATATATCCCCTTTTTATAGGTCTGCAAAGGGGTAGTTCTGCTACAGGCCAAAACAAGCAATTAGTCTACAATCAATCCATCCTCAATTCATGATGTTATTAAATCTCAAACAAAGGCTCGTTTGCCTTATGAGCTTATTAAGTTGATCAAAGAAATCTCCTGATCAATCCCCTACACTTAGAAGGCATGTGGCCATGGGCAAATCACTTGACCTCTCTCAGACAGTTTCCTCATCTGTGAAATAGGCATTTAATTTATATAATTATTGCGAGGCTCACATGAGCTAAGAGTTATAGCAAGTGCCTTGCAAACTTTATATACCATAAAAATGCCAGTTGTTATTCAAGAGAAAATAGGAGTTGAGTGTTGTTTCTTGTAAATTACCATCATTCCATTTCTCCCAAGCAGGGTTCCTCTCCTTTCCTCATTCATCCCATTTCTAATACATCTTTTTAAAATGCTTTTTGCTCTCCATAGCATTTATCACCAGCTTTGGCTCCTACTGAGTTTAGTCCTCTTAGCATTCATCATACAGGACCTTGTTACTCTTTTGCATTCATTCCTACTTAATTGCCTTTTTCTGCCCAGTCTCTCACCTGATTGGACAAAGATAAAATGAAAGGGCTGAGGAGCATGGTTGATATTAAACTTTCAATCTGTGCCAAATAACAGTGAAATGTACTTTTCTCTGTGGATGTCAGTTTGAGAGAAAGTACTTAATGTTATTTTCAGATAAGAGGAAATAATGGTGTAGTGTAAAGAGCACTGGACAGGTTGTCCAACGGATTTCAGTTGGGATCCTGACTCTGCTGCATATTGAGTGTGTGACCTTTATCAAGATATTTGGACTCTCTGAACCTGTTTCCTCATCTTCAAAAAATTGAAAATGTCACTTGTACTTACCTGCTTCATGGTACTGTTGCGAATAAAGGACTTTGTAAATTACAAAAATGCTACCTAAACATGAACTATCATTATTATTTTTAGCTTATGGGACTTTTCACAGGTTATCTAAACTCTGAGCCATAATTCCCTTATCTGAAAATGGGAAAAATAGTATTTGTTACACCTCCAAAACAAGATGTTATAATAGTCGAACAAGAGCTGAATTTAGGGTCTGTATCTGGGGTCAAACTCCATCTCTGCTCCTTACTATCTGTGCAACAAATGGGCAAATCACTTTATCCTTTTGATCCACAGTTTCCTAATCTGTAAAATGAATGGAATTGGCTTAGATGATCTCTAAGGAATATCCAACTTTCAATTCTACAATCTCTTGTCCTAATCCTTCTAAAATGAATTTATTTGTGAACTTTCTGTGCATTGTCATATCCCTCTTCAGATAACTCTCCCTTTCCTTCCTCACTGGAATCAATGGTGTTTGCATCACCTAAATTTTATGCTTGGGAGATTTCCATGTCTCTTGAGCCTTCCATAACTCTTTTTATGGTCTCAAGACAGTTCTTAATAGTCATATTTCCAAACTCTTTCAAATATTCTAAAGCCAAGGGTTCATTTTCACTTTACTAGTCAGAATCAGATCCAGAATAGCAGTCCCCCTAGTTGTTTCCTCTACCTTCTGAGTGATTAATGATCATGGAAATAGAATTCAACAAACATTTATTAAACACTCATTTATTATGTAGGAGGTGTTGAAGATATAAAGGCTGGGTTTTTTTTTAAGTCACAGACCCTGCACTCAAGGAACTTATACTCTGTTTGGGGGAGAGGTATAAAAAGTAATACGGATAAATATAACATGAGTGATAAAGGCAAAGACGATATTTAAATGAAGTATCCTAGCAAATTGTTTTAAGAAAGGAAACACTTTACATTAGAAAGATTGGAGAAAGCTTTTTAAAGAAGATGGCCTTTGAACTGAAGAGGATTCTGAAAGTGGGAGATGATAAAGAACCAAAATCCAGGCATAAGCAAGAACTTGTGCCAATATATATAGCAGGGAGCTTGGGAAGCAATTAACAATCCATTTCTAGAATATAGAGTATGCAAAGGGAAGCAATGTGAAATAAGACTGGAAAGGTTATCAAGGGCCTTAAACACAGACTAAAGAGATTATAGTTTATCCCATTTGGCAATAGGGAGCAAGGGAATGGCATGATTAGACTTGGAAAGATTATTTTGGCAGCTCTACGAAGGTAAATCAAGAATCTATTAGCTATTTAGCCATGAGAGATTTTCAGCAGGTATCTAGAGAGCTGAAGTTCCTCAATACAATTTTACATTGGTTCTTTGAAAAAATGTATTATCTGTTTCAGAACTATTTATTCAAATCTTTCAGCTTGCCTAATGGCCCACAGTCTTCTCCAATAATTATGTCAACTGTTGCCCCTTTCTTTGATTCTCGCATAAATGCTGTGATGTTTTCCCACACAGGTGAAATTCATGAGAACTCTGACATTCTTAAATTTATCCATAGACATCTAAGGGGTCTGTGAACCCAATCTTGAGAATCCCTGTGTTAGAACAAGGATCTTTTGAACAACAAATATTTTCTTTTGTCCAATAAAGTGAAAAAGCTTCTTAGATGTTCTTTTTAATAGCATCCTCTATTATGGGATTTGGGAAAGAGAATAAGTATTTATTAAACTCTACCATGTGCCAGGCACCATGCCAAGTGTTTTACTATCGTCTCATTTGTTCCTCACAACAACTCTGGGATGTACGTGCTATTATTGCCCACAATTTACTATTTAAGAAAAGGAGGCAGACAGAGGTTAAGAGAGTTGACTACTGTCACACAGCCATCAAGTATCTAAGGGCAGATTTGAACTCGAGTCTTCCTGACTCCTAACCCGGTGCTCTATACCCTGCACTACCTAACTACCTCCAAAGAGAGATGTTTTCCCACTCTTTTCCATATTTCCCATTTATGGGTATCATGGAGAATTTTGGTGTCCACGTAATTCTTTAAGTTCTCGATTTTTTAAATTTATCCAGTCTTCTAGATTTGGAGTCAAAGGACCTGTGTTCCAAATTTGACTGCAATACTTACTGCCTGTGTAACCATGAGCAAAGCATTTAATGTATTGGCTGCAATTTCCTAATCTGCAAAATGAGAGAAGTAAACTAGATGATCTCTAATATCTCTTTTACCCCTGTAATCCTATGATCCAACTTCAGCATTGCTTTGAATTTCTGTGATGCATTTGTAACTAGGTGAAATAGAAGTGTGTGTTAATTAAGATGAGAAAATAAGTGATGAATCTATCCTTAGTCAGTGAAGTATTGCTTCAGGAAAAAAAGTAATAAAATTTGCAAAAGCATGACCCAGCTCATTTTTATAATGACACTATTACAGGTATGTGTCAACTATTTTCTGGTTGATTTCTGACACAAGCATGAATAATTTCTCACTTGAATTGTTATGGAGAGGTTAGAACTAACTGATGACAGATGCTGAAAACTCAGCCTTCCTGACAAAGGCAACTTCTAACACTACCAATATGAAACATTAAACAATTATAAGAAGAAATAAAAAGGGAAACTGCCTAAAGAGAGCAATAGGGAAGCACAGGAACCTCATGGATTTTAATTTTGCTAAGACCCAGAATATGGAAGTAAAGGCAGTTAGTTGAAGATAAATATGAAGAGTTCATAGTAAATCAATCAACAAACACCTGTTAAGTACCTACTATGTGCCAGATACTATCTTAAGTGCTGGGAGTATAAATAAAAAATAAGGTAGTACTTGGGCTTAAAGAGCTTACATTGCATTTGAAGGATAAAAGATAAATAAGGTTGCAGATAAGTAAATACAAGGTAGATAGATGGATAGACAGAAAGATAGGCATATATATATGGATATATATCTGTGCATACACACACAAATATATACGCACACATATATAACTATATATAGGTATTATATGTATATATGCATATATATACATATAAATGTATATATACATTTAATGTGCATTAATAATACATTAATGTGCAATTTAATGCATATATACATATAAATGTATAAATAATCAATTCACAGTGATTTGGGCATGGCATGACAATCACAGGTAGGGAGATAAGGAAAGGTCTCTTGAAGGAAGTGGCAATGGAACAGTATCTAAGGGTTCTAAGAGATAGAGCTGTGGAGGGCACAGAGGCTAGAGATAGATCCTATACAAGAAATAGCAAGAGGATCAATGTATCTTCTAATGAACCTTGAAAGATAGACTGAAGCCATATTATGAAGGGCTTTAAATGTTGAACTTTGGATCTCAACCTAAAAGCAATAGGTAGCCACTAAAGCTTCTTGAGGAGAAGTAATATGGTCAGATGTGTATTTTATTAATAACAACTTGACAACTGCGTGGAGGGTAGAATGGAGTGGTGTGGGTAAATTGAAGAGGGAAACCAATTAGGAGGCTATAGCAAGATTTCAGATGTGATGTGATGAGAGCCTCGAATAAGACAGTTGTTGTACAAGTAGAGCAAGAAGGGATGCCTGTGAAATCAATAAGACCTGAAAACTGATTACATATGATGGGGTGTCTAGAGTGAAGAGTTGAAGATAACTAGATTCCTGTTCGTGAACCTGGTCAAGTCTTTAACAGAAATAGAGATGTTAAAAGAGAGTGGGGTGAAAACAATGCATTGGTTTTGTTTTGGACCTATTGAGTTTGAGATACCTGTGGGATGCCTGGGTGGAGATGTCAAGCAGGAGAAGTAGGACTGAGGGTCAGGAAATAGATCAGGGCTAGATATGTAGACTTAGGAGTTATTGGTATAGTTAAATTCATGGGAGTTGATGATATCACAAAAGAAAACATAGAGAGATAATAGGAAAGGTCCTAGGACTGAGATCTGTAGTGCAATCAGCCACAGCAGAAGGGATATAGATAACAAACTGGTAAAGGAAGTCCAAGAAGGGCCAGTTCTATAAAGAATAGCTTAGAATGAGCAAAGGTTGACAATTAAAGCTAAGAACAAAAAAGGATCAGAGAACTTTATTTTTTACCTATATGCATATTTTATATTCAAAATGATTAGGATTTGGGATGACTAGAGCAATGATTACAAATGACAAAGAGAAGGTAGAATTACCATAGTCAAATCTTACTTTGTTTCTGTTTCTTCTACTAGTAAGCATGGTCTTTGGATTTAGAAAGACAGGGAAAGAATGTTTTGCTAAAAAAAAAATTATCAAAGAGGAAATTTAAATATTCTGGGTTATTTTTGTAGAATTTGAAAGCCAAGATAAGTGAGATTTTAAGAAATCACATACTTAACTGCACTTAATGAGTTTGTCCCTGAAAGAATTTTTTCTATCTCTGAATCACTTCTTGGTGATCAATGGAATATTCTGGAGAAACAGAAAAGTGCCACAGACCTGGAATCATCCCGATTTTCCAAAAAAAGGGTAGATCATTCACACTAGCCTAGAGAGCTAGACTTCAGTGGTGGGGGGAAGGGGAATTCTAGAACACATCTGTTGGGAAACCAACGAGGATGTTGACGTTGTTGTTGTTGTTAGATATAAATAATAAAGGTAGGACAGTGAAACTTTTCTACTTCACACAACTTTATTTGTATGCCAAACCAAGAGGATGTTAACAGTGAAGTGAGCTTCTTTGCCCTAGCCTCCATCCAGCTCCAATGGAATTTGGGGGAAAACAACCTGAAATAGATTTTGGAGACACAAGATCCCAATCACAGATGGGACAGGAGTTAAAAAGAATTTCTTAACATTGAAGCATAGTTGTCTGATACCATGGGCTTCAAATCAGCAACAGGCACAATCATTTTAAAAAACAAATGATTGTCACATGGGACATTCTGCTAATTTGTTTGTTGCTTCCTAGCTGGGTGCGGTAGCCTGTAGCCCTTGACAATGCAGCAGGAGAATGCAGTATAGTACTCCATATCTGGGAGAGTTTTTTCTAGATTCAGCTCAGTTAATAGCAGTAGAAAGCAGTGGTTGCCACAGATTTGCAATGTACCAAAAAGATACAGAAGGAAGCAAAGATATAATACCCAGCAGAAAAGAAGTAGCACAATAACATAACTGAAGGACATCATAAGCTTTACAGTGTCAGAGTTATGAGTTGCTTCATATGTACAAATTCATATGCATAAATCCTGGCCGTATAGATTCTCAATATGAGTACCCTCTAGGGATATGTCCTAGTCAAATATGGTCCCAACATCTGTACTCTTCATATATATGCCCTGAACACATTAGTTTCCTTCATTTGTGTCCTTCCTGCATTGGTAATACAGTAACCTGTGGGAAAGTATTTCCCATGTATACATTGGGGAGGTGGGGAAGGACCTTTTCTTTGTCTTTTATTTTATTTATTTTTTGCTATACTATTTGATTTAATGTCTCTTATTTTGAACTAATGTGTCCTCTGGCTGTTCAACAAGCATTTATTAAGCACTAGCGATGGAATGGGAGCTGGAAATGCTGGAGATGCAGTCTTAGAACTAAAGACTGTACATGGTAGAGAAGGGAAAGAGAAAGAGCCATGAGGTTACATAGAGATGGTAGCTGAATCTGTGGGAGTTAAAAAAGATTGGTAAGTGAGAATTTCAAAAGAGAAAAAGAGCTAAAGATATCAAAACTATGGGATCAGGAAGAGAAACTGTCTGAGTAGACAGCTATACCACTATTAGCTGGGATGGGGAAACCATTTTTATGGTAAGTTCAATGCTGGCCTCACACAGAGTTAGAACCCAAAAGGATCTGGACAGGCCAGAATGATAGGCTACATATAATAAGATGAAACTTAATTGGAATAATGGGAAATCTTTCACTTGGATTAAAAAACTCAACTATAAAAATATAGGAGGGAGAAGGAACAACTTGAGTCTTTAAAATAACTAATTTGTCTTTAATATCCCTCAATTTCCCTGTTTGTTTTTAACTCTTCTACCGAAGCCATCTTATCTTCTCTGCTGTTATGGTAATTAGGGTAGGACTTTTTGGTTTTCTCTTTGAGAATGCTAAGGTAATGAAGTACCTTTGATGAGTCTTGCTTTTCAAATGTAAAGGCAAGCAAAGTGGACTTTTTGTTGTCTTTTGTTTCTTTGATTGAATCAAGAGTCTTTGACCTGCTTAAGAAACAAGAAAGCCTAGTTCACATAGGTTTGAGTCACATGGTTGTGATGCCCCCTGACCCTGAGACATGTATATAAGATCTGAGGTTAGTGTTTTGTTTTGGGCCTCTCACTCACTGGAAGAGTGTTGTGTGATTTGACCAGATGAGACTCTGGGTAGCCGTTGTTAAGAGCCCCCTGGCTTTCAAAACCCAGATGTTGGTGCTTCTCTTTTTGGTAACTATTTGGTAAATATGTGATGTCTTGATCAGACAAAGCCTGTTGATCTCTTTGTAGTTCCTGTTTGTATTTGCTCTGAAGTTCGGGGTGATGATTTTTTCCCCTGAACTAAGTGAATGATATATGTATGTTTAATTAAAGTGAGATTGTTAACCCCTTAAAATTGCTTTCCTTAGAAAAGCAGCTCAAAGAAGCTGTGCTAGCAGCCCTCCTGTGTGCTAGTGTTATTGGCCTTACACAGTCACAGTAGCAGCAAGCAGCATTGTGGTTACATCTGTATATGTTCTTTGGAGATATCTGCCCAGTGAAACAGAAATATAAAGAAGCTTAGCTCTTTTTGTAAGTTTATCAAAGAGCATAATATTTATTTCCCAGAGTGTATTTATCTCTTATCACAGCTCTGTCTAGGCTCTCTCATAGTGATTATTTTGAATCAAACTCATGTTTAGCTTATGATATGGTGAGAATCCATTGACTAATTCACAGCCTAATTATTGAGGATTAACTTTTGAAGCACAATCTCAACAACACTTATGTTGCTTTAGAATCATCTGTATATGTGTCCTGCCATGCCTTGTTGTAGCATAAAGATGAGCCTAGGGTTTTGAAAGCTGTGCCAGTGGACTAAAACCTCTAGCAAGTTTTACTAACGCTTGAAAGACATGAGCCCTAGGAACAGATTGTCTGGCTTCTGAATAATATTTATATTTCTATAACAGCTACTGTGTGCCAGGCACTGTGCTAAGCATTTTATAATTATTATTTCATTTGTTCCTCACAACAATTCTGGGAGGTAGGCGCTAATATTATCCCCATTTTATATATGAGGAAACTGAAGCAGACAGAGTTTGTTAAGAGATTTGCCCAGACCAGCCTAATTCAATATAGGGAGGCTTATCACCAAGAAGTTGGACATTAGATAATAATTTTTTTAGCCTGGTGAACAAAAGACAAATTGACTTCTCTGTTGCCTTATTTGTAAAATGAAGTGATTGGACTCAGTAGCCTCCAGTGTCACTTAGTGTAAAGTTATGATCCTATGAACCTAGGAAACAGTAAAATCCAATGTAACCCTCTAGTTCTAGAGTGATAATAGCAGAGAGCTTATAAAAGAGGCAAAGAATGCTAAGAAACACAGTTTTAAACATCAACACATGAAGCACACATGTCGTATTCTCCTAATAGACTGTAAGCTTCAGGAAAATAGATACTACATGTTCTGTAAACTTTGGATCTCAGCAGTTAGCACAGTGCCTTGAATGTAGTGGGCACTCAATAAATGTTTCTCCATCTGATTTGACTTATCTATTAACCAAGCACAGTACTCTGCAAACATTAGGTACTTAATAAATGCTTGTTGGATAACTGAGTTGAAATGTTTGTGAATGATAATAATCCAGCGGCCAAGAGAGTACATCATTTGTGTTTGCTGTTACTGGCACTTAGTATTATTCTTTTATTTTCAGAATCAACAGAACAGTAGGAAGTAGAGGCAATTAAAACTCTGGGAGCTCTCTTCATTACTCCGTTCTCCATGCCACTCTCTCTCTTCTGTCCTCTTGCCTCCCCCAGATCCTGTCTGTACTGTTACAACATTTGACTATTTAACATTACAAAGAATTTAGAAAGTTTCTCACATCTGCACGATCTTTTTTTCTGTACATGCTCCTAATCTGATTGAATACAAACAGGTAGCTGGCTTGATGCTAGATGAGCAGTTTGCTTAATTAAAGCTTAGAATCAGGGGTGGGGAACTTGCAGCCTCGAGGCCACATGTGGTCTTCTAGGTCCTTGCCTTTAAACATACCCAAAATTCACTTGTCGATGATTTCACATGTATTATATTGTTTCCTTCCTCAGTGGGTGGGGGAGGAGTGGGTGGGAGGGAGAGAATATGGAACTTAAAATTTAAAAAGAAAAGAATGTTTAAAATAAATGGTTTTTTTGAAAAAGGTGATTTTTAGAGAGTGAAATTTCAGTTGAGTGATGAGGTTGGAAGCCAGAATGTAAAGGGTGAAGGAGTAAATTAAAGAAAATGGAAACCAAGAGTATAGATAGCTTTCCCCCCTCCTAGGAATCTGGCTGAGAAACAGAGTAGAGAGATAATATGAAGGATAAGAGGTCTAGTGAAGGTGTTTTTCACTTGTTTGTGTTAAGGATGGGTGAAGGCAATGTGGAAGAAACCAGTAGACAGGCAAAGGTTGAAGACTGGAAAGAAGGGGGTAATTCAGGTTACAATCTTCTAGAGAACATAGTAGAGCATGGGATCATGGAATATATACAGATTTTGGCCTTGGAGAGAAAAGCCAATGCTATTTCTATTTCCTTTCACCTATCCAACATCCTTCAAGGTTCATCTCTTGCCATACCTCCTCCATGAAGCCTTCTGTGCCCACCATTCTAGCTCTCCTGTGTACACAATGCAATACACAACCTCATTGTATACTATCTTATATTCTCCTCTGATAGCTTCATGTGTTAATCGTTTTTAGGGTCAAAGGCCAATCTCATCTACACCCACAACACCATACTGACACAAGGCTGAGCACCTGGCAGGTCCTGCTGATTGATAGGTGAGATAATGTGAAAACAAGAAGAAACTGAAGACAATTGTGTGTTAAATCTTTGGATTGATGATAATAGTTTAAAGAGGACAGAAATTCATATTGGCTAGAACATTTAGAGAAACTGAACCTTGCAGGATGAGTAAGATTCCAAAATGTAGAAGGCAACAAGGCAGAGGATACTCCAGGGGATGGAGAATAATACAACTAAAGGCAGGAAAAAAAGAATGAGTTTATTTTTATTACTTTATAGTTCCTGCACTGTGATATATAGCCTGTGCATTATATCCAATCAGTTTCCTATGTTACTTCAAGATCCTGTAAAAAGATACCCTTGAGGGCAAAGTAGGAAAAAATTGGTTGAATAAGGTTATGCTCAGGTGAATTCATAACTGATGGAACACAGTTCAAACAAATACCATTTAGTAAATCAATAACAAATGATGTGGCACAAAGTACCATAGCTGGACCTGCAATCTTTAGTACTTCTAGATGTTTACCAAACTTGTGAGTAATACAAAGTGAAAAGGACCAGTCAGTCAGCAATGTTTATAAAGCTTCTACTAGATGCCAGGCACTGTGCTAGGCTCTAGGGATACAAAGACAAAAAAAAGTCCCTACATCCTCCTACACAATGTTCACAAATACAAAGTAGAATTTTGGTGGGGAAGTCTCTAGGACTCAAGAAAGACTTTGTGTGAAAAGTTGTGCTTGAACAGAGTTTTAAAAAGAGGTAAGAGGTTCTAAGAGGTAGTGTTGAGGGGGGAGTGCATTCTGGGCATAAAGTACAAGAGTAATGCCTTTGTATGGAAATGGGAGAAGGGTAGAGGACAGTAGAAGGACAGTTTGGTTGGATCATCGTTTATGGGAAATAGTATGTACTAAGATTGGAAAGGTAGATTAGGTCAAGTTGTGTGTTTGTCCTTCATTTTCGAAGAAGATCATGGCATCAGGGAAATGATGACATGACTTGCAGTTGACTTTATTTGAGTGAGGGAGGGCTGTGCAAGGTCACCAGCCTCACTTTCTCCTCCAGAGCCATCTGGATCCAGCGAACAGGATGACTGGAGATGACTCAGGATGCAATGACCCTTTTAGGCTAATGACTTCTCTTGTACTCACTTAGAGTAAGGTAAAGCCCATTCAGTGAATAGGCCTCTTTAAGAAGTGAGTCAAGGGATGGCCCCTTTAATTAGAAAAAGAAAGGAAAAAAAATCAAGTTGGGAGGGGAAGACCCTCAGGTTTGCTGTTCCAAAGAGAAACAGTTACCATTGGCTTAGAGTGAATTAGGTCAAGTGGTGAAGGGCTATAAGAGCCAAACAAAGGAATGTATACCATGGTGTCCTAGAAGTCTTGAGATGTCTTATATTTGATTCTAAAGGCAATAGGGATTGAGGAGTCAAGACTGAACATTCTTGACAGATTAGAATGACGGTCTGAAGCTGGGAAGATGAACTAAAACAGGAACAAATGTGAAGTACTCTAGGTTCAAATAATAATGATAATAATAATAACTGACATTTTATTACCCATTAAGGTTTACAAAACTCTTTAAATAAATTACATAATTTTGGTCCTTAGGACAACTCTGTGAAATAGGTATGATAGGTATTATCATCTCTTACAGGTGAAGAAACTAAGGGTCAGAGAGTTTAAGTGACTTCCCCATGGTCACAAAGCTAGTAAACACCAGGGGAAGAAGTCATTCCAGATCTTCTCTCCTGACTCCAAGTTTAGGGCTCTTTCTTATTGCTCTCTCTCTCTCTCTCTCTCTCTCTCTCTCTCTCTCTCTCTCTCTCTCTCTCTGTCTCTGTGTCCATTTCTCTCTCTCTCTGTCTCTCTCCCTCTCTCAGTGATTGCATCAGCCCCATGGGTTTGATGACCTTTTCACGCTGGTGACTCCAAGTCTACATATCCAGCCAACATCTCTCTCCTAAGCAAGTTCCAATCATACCTAACTATCAAAGGCTAGACAGCTCTATTTGGACATTCTAAAGGCACTTCAATATGTCCAAAACAGAAATCATTATCTTCCTTCCTAATCTACCCCTCCTCCAAAATTTCCGACTTCTGCTATGGCTATCATTTTCCAGTCACTCAGTTTCACAATTTTGGAGTCATTCTTAATTCTTCATTCTCCTTTACTTTCTTGTCCAACTGTCAGTTAGGTCCACAACAGTTCTAATAACTATTCCCTCTCTCCATGTATACTGACATCACTGTAGTTCATCACTTCTTATACTGGCTATTGTGTTAACTTCCTAATGGTTCCATTTGAGTCCATTTGTTTTTCACTTTTCCAATATATCCTCTACACAGCTGCCAGATTGATATCCCTGATGCACAGATCCAACATTGTCACTCGGAGTCTCTGCCCAGGAAGTGTCAGTGGTTCTTTGTTGCCTTTAGGATAAAATACAAAGTCCTTTGTCTGACATTTGTCTTTGTCTGGGGCAGCTAGGCGGTACAGTGGATAGATTATTTGTCCTGGAATTAGGAAAACCTGAGCTCAAATCCAGCCACAAACACTTAGTTGTGTGATCCCAGGCAAATCATTTAACTTCTGTCTGCCTTAGTTTCCTCATTTCATAGGCCTGCTGTGAGAATCCAACGAGATATTTGTAAAGCACTTAGCACAGTGCTTTGAACATAGTAGGAGCTTAATAAATACTTATTTTCTTCTCATTTAAAGCCCCTCACACACTAGCTCCAACCAATCTTTCTTCTACTAGGAAACATTACCACTTTTCATGAACTCTATATTCCAACCAGAATGGCCTATTTTCTATTCCCAATACATGGCATTACAAATTCTGCTTCTATGACTTTGCACACACTGCTCCCCTTCCCTAAAATTCCCTCCTTTGGTTCATGTGCTACTTCCTTCAAGAGACCTGATTCTTCCAGTTGTTGGGGTTCTTTGCCCCTTCCAAAATTGCCTTATATTTATTCTGTACACATTTTCTATATACTTATCTATGTACATGTTGTTTGCTCCAAGTAGAACCTAAGATACTTGAGAACAAGGACTGATTCTCGAGGACAGGGAGCATTTGTTTTTTGTCTTTGTGTCTCAAGCACCTAGCTTAGGCCAGGACCAGCCCCACCCCCCACACACATGGCTGAGGTCCAGAGAATTTAAATTAATTGCTAAGTTCAAAAAGAGAGTAAATAGCAGACTCAAGATTCAAACCTTGGTCTTAGGAGATATTGCTAAAAATATTTCTGTTTGGATACAGGTTGGAGTAGATGACTTCTGCAGCTCTTTCCAATTCTGAGGTCCTATGATTGTGTATGATTCAGTAACTTTCTGATTCTTCCTCATTTCCAACAGTGCTCAGAGAAGAAATACCTTTCTCCTCCAATAGTATGCATAGTTCTACATCATTATTATAGGAGATCCACCCACCCCTAAATGAAAGGTGTGAAGAGACAAAAAAAAGAGGCTCTTTCAAACCTGATGAGGGATGTAAGAAATATCTGTGAGGGACAATGCATGCCACCATGAAATCTTTCTTTCAGTATTACTAAGAAATGCCAGTTCCAACAAGGCCAATTGTATGTATGGATTTCTTCAATGTGTATAATTCAGGAAAATGAGTCATAGACTTCTTTCATCCTAATGAAAATCTTTATTAAAGTGAAACAAAAACCCCACACAAACCCTCAAGCAGTGTTCCTTAAATGTTGACTCATGAACAAATTGCGCTTGAGATATAGTACTTGAGAATCAACAACCTACATGTTCAGTAAGTTAGGTTGGATTTTCTCCAAACTCCACAAATTTCTTACATATAAAAATCAAACATCATTTTTTATTGTGCAAAGCTTTAATTCGCAAATAAAGTGGAGAGCTTTTAGAGGGTGAGGATGATTTTAGCTAAATATTTAGAATAGGCTATTTTATTTATTGCCTGTTAACTGTGTCAAAGCAGATTCCATTGTTCATGCCACAATTTTCCTCCAAATAACATGAGATAATTAGGCTAGAGATTCTCAAATTTCTCACTCCATGAGTCCATTTGGGGAATGCTTCCAGCTCTATGCCACACCTTTCTTCTCTGCCCCTCAAAAAAGCAATGTATCTAATAAATTCATACGTCAATACTCTTAATGGATCCATGATATCCACGTGTTAATGTGGGTACTCTCTCCAACTGTGCAGGTCACAATCTGTTAAAAGCTTCTCATCTGCCATGATTCTAGTCAACATTCAACCATAAATGCTCAAGAGGATATATCCAAAATGCTAGAGGCCTTTCTCCAGGTCTCTGTTCTCCACCAGATTGCAACACTGGAGTTGTCAATCTGTAATCCTTTGCTCTGGCTAAATGGCCAGCCTAATTTATTTTCTAATGCTTCTTCTCCCAGATAGTATCTTTCATGCCACATAAGTAGTACTTATCAACTATTCTCTCACCAATGGGGAGGATGTGGTTGCTGTGTTGGGAAATGTTGGGAACCTTGGAGAGAAGCAACCACTTCCTTTTAGAGTTTGTTATAGAAAGAAGAATATAACATAGCTGGCCATAGTCTGACAAGCACCCTAGATTTTGGAGAGAATTGAATTCAAGGATTCAGAATAAGGTTATGTAAGATTCCAAGGACTAAAAATTCTCTAGAAGAAATTGGCCTGAGAGCTTTGGGAAACTCTAAAGAGTTGAATTCTGGAGATAGAAAGAGAAACAATCCTGATGAAAAGAAAAATGGGGAATTGTCTAAATAAATTAATATGGATACACAGGAAACTCAACCATCAACTTAAATTTTAGAGACATGTACAGAGGGTACAGTCAAGTTCAGGTGACAAGCTAGAGAGTATGCAGAGAAGGGGAATAAAAATGGTGAAGGACTTTGGGTTCATGATTTCATACAATATGAGGATCAGATAAAGAAACTATGGATTCTTAGCCTGAAGAAGAGAAGCCTGGGGCTGGAGGGTGGGTAAAGGAGGGGAAAGTAGGCCATAATAGTTATCTTCAAGTAGTTGAAGGGCTGCCATTTGGAAGAGGATTAAGAATTCTTCTGCTTGGTTTTTGAAGGAAGTGGGAACAATGCATGGAAGTTGAGTTGGGATAAATTTAGTCTTGATATAAGGAAACATTTCCTCACAAATGGAGGGGTCCAAAAGTTGTATAGACTGCATCAGAAGATGGCTGAATTCTATGTAATTATGACTATGGCCATGAAGGTCATATTATTATGCTCTCCATAATATGTTCTCCACAGATGTGTGTGTGTGTGTCACTGTCATGGAGGAAGTCCAGCACTGAATCCAAAACGAAGAGGGTTTCCCTATAGAAGGTTAAATCCTCCAGTGTTACCACTGGCAAATTACATTGTGCAGATTATAGCAAGCCCTCCAACACTGAATGACATCCCAAATGAGAAGTCTATTAACTCAAAAAAGTTTTACCTAATTACTGGGGCAGCTAGGTGGTGCAAAGGATGGTGTGCTAGGCCTGCAGTCAGGAAGACCCATAATATGATCATTCACTTTACCTGTGATTTCATCAGTATGGGTCCTCTGTGCAACAGTGTAGATTGAAACCACTTCTATGTCTTTTTATCCCATGAAATTCTTGTCCATGACTTCTTGCAAATCTTCCAGAGGAGGTCAACCCACTATTTGGGGTTGGGCTTTCATCTAGATCACAGGTATAAAAAATGCAGCCTGCTGGCTGCATGTGGCCCACAACAGTCCTGAGTAAAGCTCAAACCAGATTAAAATGTCATTGGAAAAACATTTAATAACATTAATGAAAACATAATAAAACATCATTTTAAAACTAAGTCAATATGCAACCTATTGATGCACGGATTAGTGGCCCTCATTGCTATTTGAGTTTGAAGCTAACTGATCTAAGATCTCTGAACGTACCAAGTACAGAAACAGAGACTATAGACTGTCTATAATTCTTGCTACACAACTAGACCAAATTTAAAAAAAATTATGTGTAATAATCTACTTGGTTTGTCCTGTAAGGATAATAATAATGATAGTTGTGGTTGTTATTATCAATCAATTATCATCCTCATATCAATTATTACCAATAACTGACATTTATATGTCACTTACTATGTGCCAGGCACTATGCTAAGTGCTTTGCAGTTATCATCACATTTGATCCTCACTATAACCCTAGGAAGTAGGCACTTTTATTATCCTCATTTTACAGATGAAAAAATGGAAGCAAACAGAGGTTAAGTGACTTTCCTGGGGTCACACAGCTACTAATGATCTGAGGTCACATTTGAACTCAGGGCTACCTGACTGCAGGCCCAGCACACCATCCATTGTACCACCTAGCTGCCCCAGTAATTAGGTAAAACTTTTTTGAGTTAATAGACTTTTCATTTGGGAGGTCCTTCAGTATTCCAGGGCTTGCTATAATCTACACAATATAATTTGCCAGTGGTAACACCTGGAGGATTTAACCTTCTACAGGGAAACTCTCTTCACTTTGGATTCTGTGTTGGACTTCCTCCATAATAGTCACACACACACACACACACACACACACACACACACACACACACACACACACTTGTGGAGAACGTATGTCTTCCTGTTTTATACTTTCCTTGTTATCAGTAATCCGAGAGCTGACGAAAAAAAAGCAAACATTTATCTCTGTTGTTAGGCAGTTCATGGAAGCTTACATGATCTCAATAAATTAATGGAAGACATCTTGTTGGAGAAGAGCCTTTAAGGCAACCAAAAGTTGTTTATATTGTTTTTCTTAGGCAATAGCCATTATGAATAGTGGTATCTCATATTCTCTTAATCTGTCAGTCAGTTATATGACTTTAAAGAGGTGGTGGGCTATAGACTATTGTTTGTGAAAGAAAGCTTGACTGTTCATTCCTTATTCTATCAACAATTATGTGTGGGTAGATCTCATATTTTGTAGAAATGGGCAAATAGGCACATAGGTTGGGAAGTTGATATTTTCTCTGAAACCCTTTTTTGGTAATAATAAAGTTTGATATTCCTCTCTCCATTTCCCAGTATTTGGCCTCCTCTGCTCCTTCAGATATCTAAGGAACTTAGATTTGATGAGATCAGTGCCCTACGAAGCACATCATCGTTGGAACAGACATCCTCTGTCCAATCCATTTACTCTTCCCATTTGTTTTTAATGTCATTTTTATTTCTTTGTGCAGCACATCAGATACAACAATGTCAAAACCCAGATGTGGTAGCTCTACTGTCATCGATAGCAAAAAAAAAAGTATCTGTCTTACAAAAATCTTAAAAGACTTTTTTTCCTTTATGTTTGTTCTCTTCCTTCTAATTATCTTCAAATTCTTTTGGGATAGTGTTATTTAATTGGGTCTTTTGCCAAGCTTTCTGAAAATCTGTTCTTCTTTGTATTGATTCGTGAAGTTTCATGAGTCAATATTCTCTGTAATCTCCTGTTATATGCCTCTACAAGATTTTGCAGATAAATTTATATGACAATCTGACATTCCTTAGCTGATATCTCTGACATCCTTATATACCATAAGTTTGAGGTTCAGACATTTTTAGGCACTTTGGGGGTCCTCATTTCTTGTAGTTTATTTACATTGGTCAGTCCTCCTGAGGAACTAGTGATCGTATGTATTGATTTCTGTCCACTTACCATTTCCCATTTTTCAGCATCAACAGAGCTATTTAAATAGATCAATTTAGAATTGTGTCAATTATTTTGTTGTTGTTATTCCATCATTTCAGTTATATCTGACTCTTAATGACCCCGTATTGTGTTTTTCTTAGCAAAGATACTGTCATAGTTTGCCATTTCCTTCTCCAGTTCATTTTACAGATGAGGAATTGAGGCAAACAGGGTTAAGTGACTTGCCCAGGGTCACAAATTAGTAAATGTCTGAGGTCACATTTGAACTTAGGAAGATAAGTCTTTCTAACTCAGAACCTAGGGGCATCCCTATGCCACCATAGTCATTAGAGTATGATTTTCTAAACGAATACATGCTGAATTTTATAAATTTATAAATTTAGTAGGTCTCCTTTAAAGTATGAATTTTTTAAATTAATGCTTCAACACCATATTTAAAAAAACAGCTACAAGCTAGCATAGAAATTAAAAACACATTTTTATGGTAATAGAGAATCCAGTAATAATTATAGTGGGATTTATAGTTTTATGTTCTAAAATACTTCTCTGGTATCTTGGACTCTGGTTATGATCCTAGTTTATCAATAACTGTGGCCACTGGACCTGAACCATAAGCTCTGGAAAAATCCTACCAAATTGAAAAGGCTTTCAATATAGGCCTGGAAATGGACTGTCTGAGACATGCCCTCACTAAGCTCAGAAAGGCTTATCATAAGGTGATTGAACATCAGGTAATAGGTGTACAAAAAATTCATGAAATCATTTATGAAAGTATGGAGGGGTTGTTTGGAATCTAAGTGAGTGGAGGGAATGACTCCATTGATAAAATCAAGAATCTTTTGAAGTATTTATACTTTTAAATAATTTTCATATGCATCCCCACAACAGCCTTGAGATAGGTACCATACAATTAATATGATTATCCCCGTTTTATTAAAGAGGAACCTGAAACATATTTTTAACTTTAGTTTTGTAGTCGAAATACAGACACTACAGTTCCTTGTCCAAAGTCACTACTATTTAATCACATATCCTAAATTAGAACTCAGGATTCCTATGTACCAGACTAACCAAAGGACAGTGAACCATAGCAACATACTAAAGTAGAAGAGGAATTATTGAAAAGGTAAGCAGCAAAAAATCCTCAAGGAGCCATCAAAGAACATCACATAGAAACAGCATACGGTTAACCATCCATTCCGGGGAGCAAGATTAGCAGTTGGAGCAGATTTACAAATATAAAAAGTATGAAAGAAGCGCTAATTCCATTTAGTGAATACAACAATGAGCAGAAGACCGAAAGATCAACATGTAAATAGCCCTATGCATGTGAAGTACCTGCTTCTTCGTTTCCTTTCACACTGGCAAGCTGTTTACCTATATCACAACTGCTAGAATCTCAGGGTTCTATAATAAATAATTATTAAGTGCCTACTATGTGCCAGACACTGTGCTTAATGCTAAGGGTAACTCCGAGGGGTTGGGATGTGGAATTCTAATGTGGGGGCAGGGGTGTCATGAGTCCTCATGTTAATTTCTCCCCATGATTATCAGTTTATATCAGTTTGTTGTTGTTCAGTCATTTTAGTCATAGCCAACTTTTTGTGACCCCATTTGGGGTTTTCTTTGGTAAAGATACTGAAATAGTTTGCCATTTTACAGATGAGGAAACTGAGGCAAACAGGGTTAAGTGACTTGCCCAGGATCACACAGCTAGTAAGCATCTGAGGCCAGATTTGAATCCAGGTCTTCCTGACTCCAGACTGAGCATTCTATTGTACCACATAGCTGTTAGACTTACTTAGCTTTTAGAAAGTGCTATTGGGGCAGTTAGGTGGCGCAGTGAGTAGAGCACTGGACCTGGAGTCAGGAGGACCTGAGTTCAAATCCGGCCTCAGACACTTGACACATTTACTAGCTGTGTGACCTTGGGCAAGTCACTTAACCCCAATTGCCCTGCCAAAACCAAAACCAAAATAAAAAGTGCTATTTACAAAGGTATTATAATAAGTACAACTGGTACAAAACTTTCTCCCCTAGGAGTCTGTGACACACTCCCCCACCAGTACATATAGCATTCAAAGGAAAATGGGCTCAAGCTTCAAGAGTACATATGGCAAAGGATCAACAAAACTTTCAATTGATGGAAGTTCTTCCCTTTCCTTCATGGTTTACTCATAATGTTTCTCTTAGCAATGGTATAGTTTTTTGCTGGGATCCTAATAGAACCTTGAATCTGCCTTTTCTCATCATGTCCAGTCTCGCCTTACATTGTCACCAGCTGCTGTTCTCCCAGGGATATTGCTAATCTGACAATTCAAAGTTCAAATTCCCACTTCCTTTGAAATTCACAAGGTCCTCCTCTGGTCAGTGTGGATTGGAGGAGGCCAAAGTCTTCTCCTCTCCCACCCCCACATAATTCCTTCTCAAGGGCTTGGCTAGAAGCTTTCCTCACTAATTTCCCAGGCACCTAAATCCTCTTGGGTTCCAAACTGGCCTGTTATTTTATCCATGCCCCAAAGAGTATGACCAAGTTTCCTCCCCCAATCTGAAAACACTTCCTGTGCAAACTTCCTCCAGTCTATCCATTGGTTTTCAAGGTTTTCATATCTTAATCAAGGACTTTTTTACACAGTCTAAATTACAACTTATAGCTGTTTTTAAATCAATCTGCTGATTGATTCAAAAGAAAAGTATTATCTGGTTAAGGTAGGAGGGCATCTATCTTGACACTTACTTTAAGCAGGGTGGGGTGATTTGACTAATTAACCCATATGAAAAGCAGCCACTATAGTTATGAGTCAAAGGCATTGATTGACTTTGGTTCTTCTGATTTCTGGAATATTTATTCATAGAAACTGTGGTATTTGGCAATTATTGTTAAAATACCTGTTCAAATTTTAATAAAATTTTTTCTTTTAAAAAGAAAAAGAGGCTTCTAGGCAGCATTTGTGAATTTAAGGAAAAAGACAAAGGCCATCTTTTCAGTAAGTCCTTGTTACTTAGAGTGAACTCTTTAAAGAGATCACAAGGGGTCTGACAAGCTGGCCTTGAATGTAGTCCTTCTTCTATACATTCTTTGTGTAGAAGGACTGAGTGGAAAAGAAAATATCTCCCTATTCTCTTGGAGATTTCATCTAGACCAGGTACCTCAGGTTTTTTTAAATTATTGCTTCCTTCTAGTATACAGACATCTCTAGTCTGAGAACCAGAAACTTGAATTAGAATTAAATTTTGTGTTTTCCTTGGGTTTTTTTCTGTAGAATGAGTTTTCCAATATGCCAGCCCTCTTTTTTTGGAGAGCTAAAATACCTAGACTAATCATTGATTTAGAAGAGGGGTTTAAAATTTTGATATATAGCATTCTCAGTCCTTAAAAGGGAATAATTTATTTCCTCCTGGATGAATATTTTCCCCCTTGAAAAAAATTTATACTTCTTGATTTCATTCAAAAAGTAGATATGTAGATAGAACTTGCTTTATCAATTGTCCATATTTGGTTTTGTCTTTAGTTTTCAGTCACAAGCCCTAATTATCTCTGTGTGACATTAGGCAAATAAATTTCTCTAGGCCCCAATTTCCTTTTATTTAAAATGATACTGTTGGATTAGATAGACTCTGAAATATCTTCCAGTTCTAGATCTATAGGGTCCTGTAACCCTATTTCACTCAGAAAGTAAAAGGTTAGGTAGAATTCACCTTATTCATAGGATTTTTTTCATCTTTGGACCCCAATCCTGATCCTTAGTTCTCAGTATGGAACCTTGAGCATGTAATTTAATTCCTCTGGATCCCAGTTTCTTCATTTGTAGAAAAGATGTTACACTGGTTAGATTCTTAGGTAACTAGAAGCTCTAAATCTGTGATTCTGTAATTCTATTTCATTTAGAGATGAAGAGTTTGGATAGACATCACTTTATTAGTAGGCTATTTTTTGGTTTTATCTTTGGTTCATAATCCTGACCATTATTTCTCATTGTCTGACCTTGGTCAAGTCACTTAACCTCTCCAGGCCTCATCCTGTAAAATGAGGGCACTCAGTGGTATCAAAATCAAATAGACGTGGGTCCCACTGGGCCTCTTATGGACTTAGAAAACCACAATTTAATAACATATATGTTGTATATATGTTTTTTGTTGTTGTTAAACACTTCTCAGTTGAATTTTAATCTGATTGAAGGTAGACTCTAGGATTTTGCCAGTAGATTGAAGCCCCTGGACTGAGTTTGACACCTCTGATTCCTCACGAAGTTCCCTTCCAACTCTATATCTATGATCTGATGGTGCTTTGATTTTTTTTATTTTCCAATTCCTTCCTTCCTTTGTTCTGTGCTTCATCCCCTCATTCCTGTCAAATACATGCCCTTTTATCCGTTAAGGCCCCTTGACCCCACATTGACAATTCGAAAGACTTTTCGATCATGGAAAGAATGCTTTTCAAAGCACACTGTGGTCCTAATTGGCATGAAAGGAATGGAGGTCAATCTCAAACAAAAGAATTCACTGCTTCACTGTCTTTGAATGATATCAAATGGCAATGCTTACCGTGTCTGAAGAAAGCTCTTTTCGAGGCAGATGTTATTTTGTGTCGGCCAAATATTTGAACACAATATCTATACTGCTTATAGCTTTCTGAATCTATAGAACATACAGGATGCAAACATTTGATAAATATTAAATATTTCTAATGCATAGTCCTGTGGTAGCTAAATTTAGAGGTAACAGAGCTGGATGTCAGCAGAAGGAGAAAATCAGGGATATTATTCAGTCATAGTCAAACTGTTGCCACTTTATCATTATCCTTGTCATCAGCTAACATTTATTCCAACCCTAATAGGTTCATAACACTGTAACAAGGACTGTATTACATATTACTAAAATTGTTGTAAAAGACAGTACTTATTGGATACATAGTGAATAGCACTGAGCATCCCTAATCCAATAATAATAATAATCTCATAAAAATGAAACACGATAGATAACAGTCATAAACTCTACGTCATATGGAGCAAAGAGCTTCCAAAATGGAGAAACTTATCCACAGAAATCAAAATTCCATGGGAACAGGATAAGCATATATCATCACAATTATACTGCCTACTGCTGAAGCTGGACCAAAGATGTTTCTAGTGAGCCTACAGAAGAGGAGTCTAAACTCCAATACTTTTATTTAGACACACACACACACACACACACACACACACACACACTCAGTTATTTGATCCACCTGTGCAATAGTCCATCTAAGTATAAGAGAATAGTGTCAGGATAACAATTTGTCCTGGGGTTATTCCATCCGGACTACGTAAAAAAAGACAAGGATGAGATAAACAATGACAACAGTTATGCAACACTCCAATTGTTGAGTGCCTTCTTGTATAAATTTTGCTTGTCATTTGCATATGAGATGATCAGTTCAAATGATGTCCAGAAGGCAAGAGGGAAAGACAGACTTGATGCTGACAGTAGAGGAATGAGCTGGAGTTATCAGTTTGGTGGTCTCCTTCCAAAGGATGATGATCAAAAACAGGGAATTAATGAGACTGAGAGTGTAGAGAGAGGATAACCAAGAATAGACCCCTAGGAAATACCTGCCTTAAGAATTTAGACAGAAGCAGAGAAGGAATATTTTAGAGAAATAGAAGAAGAAGCCTATCTCTGTGGTGTTAAGAAAGTATAACATACATCCTCTGGCCCTATTCTCTAAGAACCTGATCTACTACAAATCCCCTCAGGGTTCTTGGGGACTCTGAGGGAATTTTAGGGTATCTCCTCTACTAATGGCTTGGGCCCCAACTACTGTGTTCAGGGAGCCAGCGATTAACACCCTAGTTCCCCTGTATATGGCTTTTATAAGAGATTACTTCATGGACATATCAAGAACAAAAATACAAACATTTTCCCCAAATTTCAGGGTCATAATTGTCCCTACACCACCTTAGTGAGGGAGAGGGGTTGGGGCAATTGACCTCATAACTTGGCTCAATTCTTATATAGCTCTGGTCGCACCAGTTCACGTCCACAGGTCGCATCACTGCTGGATGAATCCTTGTATTGGACTGGGGTCCAGAAGATCACTCCCAAAGAGTATACCTTTCTCCCTCAGGCATAGATGCTATACTAACAGTAGAACCCAGCCTGAATTCTCACTCCCACATTTCTATAAGTCACATTTCCAAGCCAGATTACCCAGAGAATCCACTGGTACCTAGAACAGAAAAGGACAAACTAACATTTCTCAGGGCCATTGAGGCTCAAAAAAACCCAAGGCCTTTCTTCTTATAATATAGTCTTTCACTGGATGCACTATGATTGTTCCCCCAGTTGCAAATGCAGCAAAGACAGACAAAGAGGCAGTTGCCAAAGCTGAAAGACCTTTTTGAATACCTCAGGAGCCAAAGAGATTCCCTTTCTTCACATGGTTAACCAACCAGAATGAGTTGGAGAAGATCCATATATCCTCCAGTCTCTCCATAGCATTTCCCTTATATGTCATCATGATTCTCCTAGAAGAAACTCCCTAGCATCCTCCACACACATAGACACCATCTCAGGTGGTCCAGGCATGTGCCAGATCCCTATTACAGAAATCGGAGGAAGAGAAAATATATACATAAACAGGGAGTGGCCAGCAGCATCACTTTTAGAGAGGTTAAGACAAGTAAGGAATGAAAAAAGGCTGAAGAAAAAATTTAGTGTTTAGCAGGTCAATAGTGGCTTCCAGCAGTTTCATTACCTCCAGCCATGACCCACTCCACCCTCACTCCACTGAAGGCATATTTTAGACTACTAGTCTTGGGCAACGTTTGTGGTACTGGACCTGGGCACAAAATTTTCTAGTTTTAATTCTGTTTACCTCATTGTAAGATGGCATCCCTAAAGTATTTCTTTGCTTAAGAAAATGTCAAGTTACAAGATGAATGAGCAGGCTGAAAGATTCAGTACCAGAATCATCAAGACAACTTAAACAAACATTTGACACCCTTTGCTGCACTCAGTTTCCTGTGGAAGTATATATGTTTTATACCTTCACCTACCCCACCAGCTAGGCTTGATCTGCCTTCCAGCCCCACTAGAAATTAGTAGCAGCTCTACAGCTACTATTTTCAGAAATCTGAAGAATTTTACAATAGAATGTAGAATATTATTCTACAAAGAAATAGACTTTTCTTAGAAAGGGTAGGAAAAACCAAGTATCTAGCAACAGGTAGACATTAGGCATCAATCTTACATGTTTGGTATAAGAGTAGTAAGAGGTTTTCTCCTCTGTCCTCACTAAACCATCATCTCAAACCTTCAAAAGATATTCAAATGGATCTATAATCTCTGTTCAACTTGAACGACTTGTTCATGTCCTCCCATAAGTTTGACAGAGGGTGTCCACCTATCATTGTGAAGGTCTTCCTTGCTTTTTCCTGATATCTGGAGTGTCCCATGACAGTACTGTGGCTGTCCCTCTGTCATACCTCTTCCTTGCCATGCCAGTAGCCTATCCTCTCTTCCATTTCCTTGACAACATATTGATTCCTATTGGTTTTTAGAGCTGTTCTTTGGTTCTACATTGCAGTGTGCTCACACACACACCACGCTATTCTCCTCTGCCCTTTGTATAATTTTCATTTTTATTTCTTTTGAAACTGTTGTATCCTATGTCTTGCAAAAATAGTATACAGTGACAGTTTGGTATTAAAAAATGTAGTCATTGTTTCTATGGGAAAGTTGAAAGTATTAAAGGAGCTTTGTAATTTCCCAAAGGTAATTCAGCCTGTGACTTCCTGTTCTAAACTTTAAGGGAAAAAATGGTTGTTTGTAAAACAAAGCCATTTTATGAATTAATGCAGGAACAATATTCTCCTATACTTCACACCTCCCCCAGCAAAACAGAACTCAATGTCTTTGTCTTTCTGTAGGACTCAGCTCATCATTCTGATGAGCCTTTCCTCTAACAGTAGAGAATACCTCTAGGATGGTACTTCTCAAGCCCTTTACACTGACTGCATTCTTTACTTTTCACAAAACAGACCCTTTACAGGAACATCTTTTAAGATGACTTCCTTAAATGGGAACTCCTAATGGTATAAAATAACATGAGGTTAGTTTTTGAGATGACTTCTATTTTCCTGTCAACTTTGTTCCAAATTGAGGATAATCACAAACTTATCTAGTGAGAAGAATGAGATTGTTTGCCATCGCCAAGTTTCGTGATCAGGAAAACTAGATGGAACATGTTGGAAGCAGCATGGTGAAGGACCTGAGTTTGAAGCTGGTTTTGTCCCTTCCTACCTGAATGATATTAAGAAAGTTACTCAACCTTGCTGGGTATCAATTTCTGTACTGATAAAATGAAAGTTGTACTGGATGACCTCTAAGGTTCCTCTTGCCCTAGAGCTATGATTTAAATGATCTATGATTCAAACAACATAGCATGCTTTACAACAACTTTCCTTTTCCTCTCTTGAGCCACTATTTGAAAACACTTGTTTCAAATTAATATCCTTTTTTGCCTAAAAACCCTAAGGATTTTGCTTATAATTTACTGTTTTGTTTGTAAAAGCCTTTGTAATTTTGCCAAGACTGTGTATATTCTATGGCCTAGGGACGCTAACAAGGAAGGGGCTCTGAGCTTACATGGCTCCAAGTTCATTCTGGCTGGTCTGATCTCCAAAGGAAAAAGAAGAGTCAGTTTTCTCTTCTCCTTGGCTCTGCTCCCATACTGCTGCTAGGTAAATCTTTTTTTTTTAATTTAAGTATGACTCATGTCTAGGGCAGCTGGGTGGTACAGTGAATACACTGCCAAGCCTGGAAACAGGAAGACCTGAGTTCAAATCTGACTTCAGACATTTACCAGCTGCGTGACCCTGAGCAAGTCATTTAATCCCACTTGCCTCAGTTCCCTCATCTGTAGAATGAACTGAAGAAGGAAATGTCAAACCACTCCAGTATCTTTGCCAAGAAAAATCCAAATGGGATCACAAAGAGTCAAACATGACTGAAACAACTGAACAACAACAACATGAAACATGTCTGGGGTCTCCCTAAAATGTAAGTAATAGGATCCTCTTTAGAAAAGATACTCAATGAACAACATGAGTTTAAGGTATAAAATAGCTATTTCCTCTAGCAAAGAAAATCCTTTAAAATGCTAAAGACTAATAGTATATATCATCAAAAACAAAAATAGAAACCATCCTAAATAGCTCATTACACTCATACACCCAAGAAAGGTAAAAACAACATTATGGGATAGGGATAGCTAGACATATATTCCATATTCACATTTACCTCAGACTCACACTACCGAATCTGGCCAACCATGACTTTCTTAATCCTTCAGCTTCAGGATCGTCCTAGCAGTGATACTCTTCTCCTCAGAGATACATGCCGTTACGAAAATCACCTCCCATTGGGCAGCAGAAGCCAAAGTCGGGAGTTCTCAAGCTGATGAGGGAGTCACCAAGGCTGGAAATGACCATTTCTCAGGATCATTGGTCAGAAAATGAAATTAAAAAGCAGAAAGACTCAAACTATAGGAGATTCAGGTTTCAGCTGAGCAAACACAAGTTCCTACTCAAATGTGTTAGAGCTGAAAGCCACCACAGCCCTAAGTAGAAGATGGGAGATGGAGAAGAGGAAATAAGTTCACTCTCTCACTTACTGAAAGGCCAAAGGAAGAAAAGCATCAGAAAGGAGTCCCAAAAAGAAGGATCCCAAAGACAGGAAAGAACTATTTCTATAGTATTCTAGCCCATTTAAAGTCCATCTTCCTGACTCTCAATGGAGAATGACTTTTAATGTCCCCCTGCTCCCTTCCCAGTCACAGATATCACTTAGTTGTTACTATGTCATTCTGGCAAAACATTCTCTTTAGCAAGAGGTCAGGGTGTACGTCCAAGTCCAAGGCAACCAAATATTTCTAACAAAGGCTCAAGTCTTATTATTTCATCAAATGCATTGAGAACTCTCTCGATTCACTACACATGGAACTTTTTTAAAATTTGGCAATATACGCTGTGAAATAATAAATCCATCATCATCATCTTTTATATGATGCTTTAAGGTTAACAAAACACTTTCCAAATATTATCTCACTTGATCCTCACAACAAATTTATAAGGTAGATGCTTCATTTTACAAATGAAGAAATGGAGGCTGTCTTTCCTAGGACGATACAGCTCATAAGAGTCTGAGGCACTTGAACTCAGGTCTTTCTGACTCCAAATCTAGCATGCTATTTACTGTGCCACCTAGCTGCTCACTGAGAAGTACATTCAAAATAGCTATGACAGAAAAAGCCCTTACTGTGCCACCTAGCTGCTCACTGAGAAGTACATTCAAAATAGCTATGACAGAAAAAGGCCTTCTCATCTTCAATGAAAGTAGTATACAGTACTTTTTTGGTACTTTTATTATAAGGATGATAACAAATAAACCAATGATCACCAATATCAAGCAGGCATAAAACATGAAGACATATATTCATCAAACGTGGAGAATGTATTGCTCAAAATCTGAACATAAGAGAATTACTGTGGAGAATTAGGTCTTTCAGATGCTCCTCTGCTGTCTGTATGGAGCCCTGAAACACAGCAGGGCTTCCATGACATTCAGAGCCACTCAAAAGAAATGGATGGTTCAACGGAAAAGGGTACTGGATTTAAGTCAGAGGACTTGCGCAAAATAAGTTAAATCTTTGCCCTGTAACTTACTAGATAAGTCACTTAACTTCTCGGGCTCCTAGTTTCCTCGTGTGTAAAATGGGAATGTTGTACTTGATACCTCTGAAGCCAAGCTCTCACTACTATAATTTTATCACCAGTAATATACTTAGGAAAAATCAATTGGCTGTAACATATATATTAATTACCCACAGTCTGTGTGTCATAGTTGGAAAAATACTAGATTTAGAGTCAAAGGGCATGGGTTCAAATTCTACAACTTACGCTTTCAGCAAGTCATTTAATCCTGTTGTAAATACTAAATAATAGCTATTTCTCTTTTGACCAGGAACCCTGAGGGTCTTCCCCTCCCAGTTTGATTTTTTTTCAGTTTTGATTAAAGGGGCCATCTCTTGATTAACTTCTTAAAGAATTCACTGAATGGGCATTACCTCACTCAAAGTGAGAACCTGAGAAGACCTTAGCCTGAAAGGGCCAGGGTCTCCTGATGCATCCTAGGCCATCTCCAGTCCATCCTGGTGAATATCAGGCCACTGGACCCAGATGACTCTGGGGGAGAAATTGAGGCTGGTGACCTTGCATATCCCTCTCTCACTCAAATCAAAGTCAACTGCAAGTCTGTCATCATTTCCCTGATGTCATGATCCTCTTCAAGAAGGAAGGACAAACACAACAACAACAACAACAACCTAATCCTGTTGGCCTCAGTTTCATCATCTATAAAACTGGGGAATATTGCCTTCAGTGCTTCATAAACTGTGAGTCACAATCCACAGTTTAAGAAGAGCTGAGGGAGTTGCGAGTGGAAAAAGTTTAAGAAGGTCTGGGCTAGATGACCTATTAAGGTTCTTCTATCTCTGAATCTAGTATCTTGTTATCATCATATTTCTGTTTCTTCTACATTTGGAATCTGACACTTAAGTTAGGTTGGTGGACATTTGTTTCATAGTCAGAGCTTTCATTATTCACACTTCATTTTGTTGTCCCTTTAAATATCTCAGTCGTATCCAATTATCTATAATCAGAGTTGGTGAAAAAAAGGGATTTTAATTAAATAAATTTAAAAGATACTAATTAATTTATCCATACTCTGCCAAAACAGAAATCAGCTGCTCTCATGTTATGCTATAATAATATTTGGTACATTTAACAATTGATTTTTAGACCATTAAGAAGACAACTTTTCAGTCGTATAAGATTTGGTTATTCTTTACCATTGCTAAGTGCACACTTCGTAAGCACCTGGCATACATATAACAAAGTAGATGGGTTTTCTGTATATGCTTATTCACCATTTCATCTTATTTGGACTGCTGAATGGAAACCCAGATCTCCAGGAAGCACAGTTTGAAAAAAAAATTTGTTTCAGGATCCCATGCTGATTAGTTATGGGATTTCTGTGTCCAAGATAGCCATGAGTGTAACAGTGGAAGACGTGTACTTACTAAGGCACCCAGAAGTATTATCCACTTAAGTTGCGGCATGACATTAAAGTCAGAATTATGGATGCTTCCTGGTGATCCCTCACCATTTGTCAGTAAATGATACTTCTTATATACCCCAGTGCAGCTGTAAAGGTTCTTAAGGGAAAGAACTAGTTCCACAATAACCGAAGAAATACTATAGCCCTTATGGGGCACAGCAGATTTGATTGCCAAAAAGGATCATTTGATTGTGGCAAAGGTTTAAGTTGGTGACTGTGTGATAGAGAGAAGAGGATTTAAAAAAGAGTCATTGTGAAGGTAGAAGTAAAAAACTGCCGAATGACCAAGTAAGTGACGATAAGGATTCAAGGATGACTTTGAGGGTACATACTTGGGTTACTCAAAGGATGATAGTGTCATTGACAAAAAAAGAAACTCAGTAGAAGGGGAGGTTTGGGGGGAAAGATAATTAGTTCTGTTTTAGACATATGATGTTTCAGATGACATCCAGGGATACTCTGTAGATCCAGGGACATCTGCAATACACCATTGATGATGTACTTCTCTTCAAGTCATCTACACAGTTGATCATTAAAGCCATGAGGACTGATGAGTTTGCTAAGAATGTATATAGAGAGAAAAGTAGAAGGCCGAGGACAGTTAGGCAATGTGGTGAGGTGATATCCCAACAAAGGAAATGGAAGAAATAAGTTGGATCAGGACCAAGAGGAAAAAAAAGTCCTCAAGTAGAGATTATCTAGTAGGAGGTAGTGGTTAACAATGTCAAGAGCTATAGAAATTAAGAGAGGCCTAAAGATCTGGCAATTATGAACAGATCTGGCAATGGTGAAATCATTCACCATTGCCAAACCCATAAGCCTCCCTCAATTCTTATCCTTCTTAATATCTCGATAGCTCTTGATAGAGGAATTCATTTAGTTTCAGTCTCTCGTTGATGAGGCATCAGACTCTGGTGCGACAAAACAGAAAAAATCCATGTGGGAGATTTAGTACTAGGAAGAGTTTGTGTCATGGGCATTCACCTTGTGCTGGCATATTATTACACACATCCATTTAATGACTCACTATTTCCTAATTTCTACAAAGCTGTAGTTAGCCACAAGTCAGCAACTAGTTCATTAAGTGTGACAGTGAATGAGGTGGAGGGGTGGAGAGGAAGGAAGAGAGATCTAATCTTAAAAAAAAAATAGTAATTTCAAAAGAAACACATTTTCTGCATTTTCCCATCCTGCCAAATAGATAAGATTCTTGGTGATAGGGGAATTCATTCATTCAATAAATATTTACTTAGCAAGTACAAAATGAGGTACAGCTTGCCATAGTGAATATTAAACCTGCCTGAATACCACGACCTGGGTTCAAGCTCTGCCCCTGACACATACTGACTGCTTTGCCTTGAGCAAGTAAGTTAACTTCTCAAATTTCTAAGCAGCTAAGGGTATTAAGATACAGTGAGGGTGATAACCTGCATTGTGAGACAAAATTTCCTCACCAGATAGTTTCCCTTACCAATGAAATCACAGATCCAGTCCCTGTTCCTCTGTGCAGAGCACTGTGCTGGATGTTTTATGGGATTTCTAGTTCTTTTCTAGCCACTCACCCCTTTCCTCCATTCCTTTAGCTCTGTCTCCCCTAAATGCCATCTTGTGGCATTTTACTATCTTAGGATCACAGAGTTAGAACTGGAAGGGACAACAGAGGTCAGCTAATTCAACTTCCTTATTTTATATATTAGGCAGTTGAGTTTTAGACAGCCTAAGTGGCCTGCCAAAAGTCACCCAGACAGTGGCAAAAGTGGGACTTGAACTAAGGTCCCATGACTCTAAGATCAGTGCTCATTCCCCTGCACCATGATGTCTCTCCAATGATCAGTCCTTAATTAATGTTCACTTTTTCGTTGGCCATTTCCTAACACAATATTTCTTACATAGGCTATTTTTCTACCTTATTATCATTTCTAAGTGTGCCATCATCTATTGGATCCCAAATATTACGTATCCGTGGTGTAATTTGTAGGAACAAAGCCCAAAATTTTAAATAGTTTTAGAAAGAAATTTATTAGGTCATTTGGTAGAGGAGAGCAACCTGGGAAGAAGGTACAGCTCCCTCTCCTCTAGGCTCAAGGAGATTTACGTCATATAGGATTTAGACAAGAGTACCTTCACATGAACTTCCAGAGAGGGCAGCTTGAAAGCAAGGGAGATTGAGATAGACATCAGTAAATATAAATGGTCAATAAAATTTGAGCAAAGCCAAAGCACAAACTTAGGTGAACCCAAAACAAGACCCAAGTGAGTGGACTCAAAACAAGAATGTTTTGGTTGGATCCAGGACTAGTTCCATCTCCTGGCATTCCTGGAGAGTTATTGAGGTCAGAGCAAAATTCTGGGTGCAAATAAACTCTAGTCATATAAAGTTAGATTTAAACTATATAATAAATTTTCTGAACAAAATAATGAAGCATTTTCTACAGTGGTTAGGGAAAACACTTTTCAAAACATTTAACACAATTTTTTCATGTGAAAAAACACACTGGAATGAAAATTATCAATCCATATGCCCACTATATGAAGGCATCTTAATAATTAAATCATTGCCTTTGCTCCTATATTTGTATCCTCAGTGATTAGCACAGTGCTTGGCACATATTAAATATTTAATACATGTTTCATCATTCATTCATATTATCTGTACAGCAAATTATGCAGAAATCTTTACAGCAATCCAGTAAAACAGTTTTAATCATAAAACAGTAGACTGAGTACCACATACACATGTGGCTAGGTCCTATTTCATAGTTTAACCAGGACACTATTTATGTCTAAGCTCTGGTCTACCAAAAAAACTAGCACAAATCATGAGGACACAGAATAAAGAGACAAAAGGATGAGAAATGCCCTATAACATCGCTCACACAGTAAGGTTTTATTGCAATACTGCCTTTGAGAAAGAATGCCTTTTTCTTCAGTGGGGAAAATTAAAGGTATTTTTTGGATTATTTTCTTAATTTAAAAGAAAACTTCTGTTAGCATCATATATCATGTCTAATAACACTGGCATTGTATCTACAGAGTAAGTGGAGAGCCTTGGGCATATTCAGAATGTATTTATTCCAATAGATTGGGATAAGAAAGGACCTTACAAAAGAAGCATTATTCTACCGTATTTGTTTATCATAAGGTTAAGTTAAAAGAGCTTGAGGACTGCTTTTTAAACTTTATTATCTAAGCAGTAGATCTGTACAGATTTCAGGGGGTGGGGAGTATAATGGCACTCTAGGAAGAGCCTAACACTTGAAATTTCAAGTTCTGAGTTCAAATCTAAGCTCTATCACTTATCAGCTGCATGTCCTTGGGCAAATCACTTACTCTTAATTTCCTCATCTGTAAAATGAAAAGATTAGACTAAAGTTCCTTCCAGCTCTGACAACGTATCACTTTAATAAATGTGAAGAAAGCATATATTAAAAATTATTGCCTTTTAATACCTGTGTTCTGCTACACTGAGAGTGCCTGGTTATTTGTAGAAGCTTCCATTGAAATCAAAGTAACAAATCAAATCAAGTATTTCTGGAGGGAAGTGAATGCGAAGAACTACCCAGGAAAAAGGCAGTTTGCTTTCTCTAATCACAATGATTACCAGAATGCTAATTATGTCTAAATGGCATGTTTGGCCTTAATTGACATTTTCCGCACTGTTGGGGGTACTTGTTACAAGTGAAGTGATATTATCCAGTGGTGGCGTGAGTCAGATGTCAAGGGACAAGGAACTACATACATACAGTCTTATTTCATCCTTTTGCTGAGATCCTACTGGAAATGGCCAGAATCACAATTACCTTGCGACAAGAGAAAACTGAGTCAAGAGATGTGCTGATGACTCTTCACTCCATATGGCTTTTAAAGTCCTTTGCAACCTGGCCCCAACCTGTCTTCTCATACATAATATAGTCCAACCAAGCTGTCTTCTTTGTTCCTCGTGCATGAGTCATTGCCTCAGTCAAATTGAGACCTGGGAGAGACCTTAGCTTAAAAAGGCCAAGGTCTCCCACTGCATCCAGGTCCATCTCGAGTCCTCCTGATCTATATCTTGCCACTGGACCCAGATGGCTCTAGAGGAGAAAGTGAGGCTTGTGACTTTGCACAACGCTCTCTTGCTTAAAACCAGTTCACTTACAAATCATGATATCTCCTTCCTGATGTCAGGGTCCTCTTCGAGAACAAAGGACAAACAACATTTATTTTGTATATCCTTCTATCTGGACACATTGTTTCCCACACAGAGTATAAGCTCCTTGAAAGTAGGGATTATTTCATTATTTGTATCCCTAGAATCTGGCAATCATGGACACTTAATAAACACTTATTGATTTATCAATGAGTGCATATTCCCAATGCTGATGACAAAGCGTTAACTGTAATCATAACACATAGACTCTATCTCATTACTTCTCTTCCATCTACTTGGTTCTTCCTTAAGAGACAGAACCTTCACAAACTATAGAATTCTTCCTTTTGATTTGGTCATTTAATAAAGTCACCACTACCACCTGCTTACCTGATACTATGACTCCACCCGTTTCAAGGGCTTTAGAATTGATCTCCCCAATCCAATAAATTTGTTGGTGCTAATGGCTAATGGGATGGGACCTCGTCTGCCTCACAAACTTTGTCTTTGACCCAAAACTATTGCTCTGTAGGGTGAGGTAACTGGGGTTTTGCCCCAAGGTGCAGAAATTTAGAGGGTCCTGACAGCAATTATGCTCTTTCAGTGGGTAAATACAAAACAAATACGGTCACCTTAATTCATAGTTCACAAGAATAATTAGTTAAAATAGGAAGCTATCAGATAGTGGAATTCCACGACCTCACCCCATGTGAATAGACTGACTCTGCTTTGGTATCTCTCCCTCATGATGCCCCCAACTCTAGCAGCAACCTTGGAGTGTCTCAGGGAAGCCAGCTTGTATCTTCCCCAATCCTACACACACACACACACACACACACACACACACACACACACACACACACGTGCACGAGCACATAAAACTGCCCCAGAGTCTCTACCTACATAAGTCCCAATGTCCCAGGTCTTTCTCCAGGTTCCTTCTCCCAAATGAAATGATTCTAAACTTGAGGGGGGTCTTTCAGGTTGTTTTGCCAGGCTAGGCTATGTGCCTAGAATAGATGCCAGAATTACTAGGCACAACTTTACTTTGAATTGCTGTTCTTTGGCTAAGCCGCTAGTATGGGTTGTCCTACTTGTACAAGTCCCACAAATTAGCCCCCTGGAAGAACTCATAGCCCTCCCCTATCAGACAAAGGTGGGAAATAACCTCAACTAAAGGCATCTCCTTGCACTCTAGTTTCTTAATCTCTGTTAAAAGCTGTACCATGGCAGAATTAATTCTTCATTTCTCTCCCCAAAGCCTGACATGGACCCTATTCAGAATCCTGCTTAGACCTTGTACGTGTGTTGCTGTGGGCTAGTGTGAATTCCTTCAGGAGGAAAAAAGATGTTTGATGTTGGGGAAATACACAGGCATTGATATGCTGTAGGTTTATGAAAAAAACATTCCTTACTGAAGGAGCAGCACCATTTGAATCATCTTGCCTTCTTTTCCCCATGACAGCTCTGTGGTGAGTGATTCAGGAAGGAGGCTGATTGAAGAAAACCGTACACAAACACACACACACACACACACACACACACACACACACACGCACGCACGCACGCACCAAATTATAAACTTTCAGAATTCCAATCTTGATCTCTTATGCTGCAGTATAATGGGCTATTGGAGCCAAAGCTCTTACTGCAAGGAGCAGCTGCTCCACATTTTGCAGTGGAATTAAATTCATTTTCTTCTTTTATTTTTTCTTCAAGTTAGAAGCAAACACTGGCCACCTGGAGATTTTCTGGCCTATAGCTTCTGTCTGAAAGCTAAAACAAGCCCCATAGTCCAACAGATTAAAAGTATACTTCTCAGGCTGAGATTTTAAATAAAAATAAGTATCTTAGTGCCTATAAATGGAGAACAGACCGCAACTGAAGGAACAGCATATCTAAGGTAGTTGCATTACCACTCGACTCCCATGACATCTGTATGAATCAACAAGAACTCACAATGAAACTGTTGGAGGCCACATTGATCTCTCACTTCCTGGAACTCCTAATAATGATGACTCACATTTCTATATAGAACATTAAGGTTTACAAAGTGCTTTACCTCACAACAGCTCTCTGAAGTGGTTACTTCAAGTATTATCCTCATTTCACAGATGTGGAAGATGAGGCTCAGAATTTAGGTACCTTGCCTGTGGTCATACAGCTAGCATAGAAGCCTGAATTCAAATCCAAGTCTCTTGACTGGTTGCAGGTTCAATGTTCTTTCCACTATCCTGGTGCAGAAATTCTATCTGACATTTCTACAGCACTTAGAGTTTATTCTGCATGATTGAATACCTTACTTAGTATTGTAAGACCATAGATTTGGAGCTGGAAAAGAGTTTAGAAACCAAGTCTATTCTTCCCATTTTGCAGTTTATGAAACTGAGGCTGAGAGAGATTGAGTGATTCACCCAGCATCACGCGGCTCGTAAGTGTCCATGGAAGGATTTATGTTCAAACCTCCCTAATTCTAAGTCTAGAGCTCTATCCACTATGTTGCTTACATTAATGTGTTTGCTGTTGTTAGATGAGTGCCTGCCTTATTAACTCAACTAGACTGTAAGCTTCTCGAGGTCTGGGATCCTGTTACCCACGTCTTTTGTGGCTCCTATCCCTTGTTTTAAACATCAAGTATAGTGCTCAGCAGCATCATATTTTTAAAAATCATTTGAGGAAATGGAAGTTAATGGTGTAGAGTGCTCATAAATAAATGTACAAAGACACCGCTTTATCTGTCGGACAGGTTTCTCGTCAAAGCCATGATAGAATTAAGCGCTTGCTCTTCTTTGTACCCCCCAGAGAGCCTAGCCTAGTGCTTTGCCAATTATGAAAGCTTAATAAATATTTATTTGACAGATTATATAATGAGTCATGGAAGATAAGTCTATCTAGTCTTACAAAGAGATTTTTCTTAAAACTAACTGCTCTTTAAAGATTAATGCTGTGATGGGATAAATTAAAAACCTTTCCAATAAGATTAGGAGTGAAGCAACATATCTATTATTATCACTATTTAATAATGTACTAAAATGCTAGGAATAGCAACAATACAAGAAAAAGAAATTGAAGAAATAAGAGTAGGCAATGAGGAAAAAAATCATCACTTTTTGTAGATGATATGATGGTACACTTAGAGAACTCAAAACAGTCAACTAAAAAATTAGTCAACACAATTGATAACTAGCAAATTTGCAGCATATCAAATAAGCCCACACGAATCATTAGCATGTCTATATATTACCAACAAACCCTAGAGGAAGAAACAGAAAGAGAAATTACATTTAAAATAACTGCAAATAGCATAAAATATTTGGGAGTCTACTGGCTAAGACACACATAGGAACTATATGAATACAGTTAAAAACACTTCACACAAATGAAAACAGATCTAAATAATTGGAGAAATATTAATTGCTCATAGGTAGGCCAAACCAAGATAATAAAAGTAATAATACCACCTAGGTTAATGTACTTATTCATTATCCTATCAATCAAACTGTGAAAGAATAACTTTGTGGAGCTAGAAAAAAAAATAATTACAAAATTTATCTGGAGGAATAAAAAGTCAAGACAAGGCAATCAATGAAAAGAAAAGGGAAGAAAGTGGGCCTAGTAGTACCAGATCCCAAACTATATTACAAAGTGTTAATTATCAGAACAATTTTGTACTGGATAAAAGAGTGATTGATGGAATCGTTTATGTACACAACATGCAGAGGCAAATGAGAGCAGTAGTTTTATAAACCCAAAGAATCCAGCAGTTGAGTCAAGAATTTGACAAAAACTGCTAGGAAAATTGGAAAGTAGTCTGGCAGAAATTAGGCATAGGTGAACATCTCACACCATATACCAAGATAAGATCAAAATGGGTACATGGTTTAGACATAAAGTCTGATAAAAGCCAATTACAGGAACATGGAAGAAATTACTCGTCATATCTATGGCTAGAGGAAGAGTTTGTGACCAAATGAGACAGAAGTTCACAGGAGATTAAATGGATACTTTTGATTGCATAAAATTGGAAAGGTTTGCACAAATAAAAAGAATGCAATCAAAATTAGAAGCAAAGCAGGAACTTGGGAGAAAAGTTTTGCAGCAAGTTTCTCTGATAAAGGTCTAATTTCTCAAATATATGGAGAACTAAGACAGATTTATAAAAATGAGTCATTCCACAATTGATAAATAATCAAAGAAAATGAACAGGCAGTTTTCAGAAGAAGAAATCAAGCAACAGTTATATGAAAAAATGCTCTAAATCACGAATTAGAGAATTGCATATTAAAACAACTCTGAGGTACTATTTAATACCCATTAGATTGTTTAACATAACAGAAAAGGAAAATGAGAAACGCAAGAGAAAAATGCTAGTGGGAAATCAGGTATACTAATGCATTCTTGGTGGAGCTGCAAACTAGTCTAACCATTCTGGAGAACAATCTGAAATTATGCCCAAAGGGCTATAAAATTGTATGCACCCTTTGACTCAGCAATGCCACTACTAGATCTATATCCTAAGGAGGAAAAAGGAAAAAGAAAAGGATCCATATAAGAGTAGCTCTTTTTGTGATGGCAAAGAATTGTAAACTAAGAGGATGCCCATCAGTTGGGGAACAGCTGAACAAATTATGGTATACGAATGCGATGGGATACTATTCTATAAGAAATGATGAAGATCCAGCTTCAGATGAACCTGAGAATACTCATACAAACTGATGAAAAGTGAAATGAGCAGAACCAGAAGAACAATCTCCACAGTAATAGCAATATTGTACAGATAATTAAGTATGAAAGACTTAGTAACTCTGATTAATACAATGATTTACCACAGCTCCAAAGGACTCATAATGTATAATGCTATTCACCTCAGGATAGAGAACTGATGGACTCAGAGTGTAGATTGAAGAATATTTTTCCTGTTTTTCTTGCCTTTTTAAAGAACATGATTAATGTAGAATTATGTTTTACATGACTTTATATGTACAGTGGCTATCATATTTCTTGCCCTTTCAATGGGTGGGGGAGGGGTAAAGGAATAAAGAGAATTTGGAGCTGAAAATTAAAATTAAATTTAAAAAAAAATTATTGGTCATTGCACCAAACTAATCATACATTTCCTGGACATTTTTTTCAAGCCAAAGAAGCAGCATGATGTAAAGGATAGAAAGCCTGTGTTGAAGTAAAAAATACTGGAGTTCAGATCCTGCATCTGGTCTATACTGATTTATGATCCTAGGAAAGTCATTTAATCTCTCAGTGTGACAAGCAATCTCTAAGACTATAAATTTCTGAAAAGACGCAAATCTGTATCAGTAGAGAGAGTTTCTTCATCAAGATTTCCTTACACTGATGTCACAGGTTCAGTCCAAAAACAAAGTCTCAAGTCCCTTCTGTGCGTAAGTCATGTTGGTAACATGGTGGCAACATCCTAAAACCAATTCAGACCCACTCTGTGTCTCTCCTTTGTCCCTTGGGTCACCTGAAATTCTGATTCTGTATCTTCATCTTTGGTTTAGCCTCAGCAAAAGCATTTTAGCATTGTAAGAGTTATTATTGACTTGGATTCCATGAAATGTGGGCTGCACATCTGACAAAACTGTTGGGTCTGCAGAGCATTTTATATTTCCCCCAAAATTAATGCTTTGACATTTCTAAAACTTCATTTTGTACAATATTTATAAAGGCTCATGAAGATTCTGAAGGATTTGGCTACCAAAACTTGATCACTCCTGATAATCAAATATTCCAAAAGTCCTAGAGATTGAAGGGACTTTGTGGCAATAAGACTTGGGGATGACTGAGGAAGCCACCTCTTGGTCTCAATGTCTTCTCCTGAGATGCAAAGCACTGAGGGTCTGTGCATCTGAATGTTGGACACACTTCATGAACATCCTTTCCAGTACCAGGCTTGAGGACTCTCTACATCATAGAAATTTCCTGTAGCTCTTCCTCTTGGAATTGGTCTCAGGCAAATTTTGCCACCAACCCTACCTTTCACTATTTCTTAAAACCCAACTGGTCACCAAACCCAACTCATACATTATTAGATCTAAACAAAACCTTAGAGATCATCTAACCCATACCCTCATTTGATAGATGAGGAAATTGTGGGTTGGAGAGGTCAAGTGTTATGATTGTTACTGAGCTAGTTAGTGGAGGAGCTGATACTTGGACCAAGAATAGTTTTCTTGAATACTGCAGTATTCTTGAATGACCCAGTATTAACTTGAAATACTGTATTTCCTGGACCCTCCTTGGTCTGTTTATAGATATCTCTATCACATCTTAGATATCTTTCTGAAACAAGATACTGGCATCAACTTCCTAGGCTGATATAAATTCTCCATGTGAAAGAGGATGGAAAGCCTGCTTCTAGGAGAGTCATAATGGTTTGTAATGGAAATATGTTGGAAAAAAATGGAATATGAATAGGCATTCTGTAATCAGTTCATTTTAACGTCTTCTTTAGTTGTGGTTACCATAGTTCAATTTCTCTCTCCTCTACTATATGCCAGGATACTCTCCAGACTCAAACAATATATTTTCTAGGATTTATTGACAAAAGAAGAGAAAATATGCAAATTCAGAAATAATACACTAGGGTAAGGCTATCAAAAGTGAACAAAAAGGAAACATCCTTCGTCAGAGATTTAATTGCTCCTAAATGTAATCCTGAACTATTCTTCCTTTCAGATACCTTCTAGGCCAGAGCGTCTGACTCCCTCATTGTCCAAAAATAAGCCTAATCTCTACAATTCCAGAACAGAGCAAAGACAGATTTGAGGTTCATCCACCTAAAGGAGCCAAATCAAATTCATTCACACATCTTACAATACTGAGCTTACTTTCAACCAGCCAAGAAACCTCCTCACCCATACTACTCCATGACCTTTAGCTAACTACATATCCCCCACTCCAGTCAAGGGAAAACACGGGGGAAAAAACTGGGAAATAGATACTATGGAAATTATTGTTTAAGGAACAGCCACAAAAAAAGGAAGCCAATTTAATGTTCAGATTACCCCAACTGAAGTTCATAAAAGATTGTTCTAAGAGTATAACACCCTAGGAATGACTGGCAGATTTCCATCTCCTCTGTTCTCTTCTTTATAAATTATGCCAAGTTACAAGAGATTTCATTGTTCTACAGTTCTGCCTGATTACATCATTTCATACATCTTCATAACAAGTCCATTGTTATACAAATTCATTTGATTACATTATTTCATACAGTTTTGCTAACACAATTACTCTCTGGTGCTGAATACGGAAGAGGACATTTAGTTGCTATAAAGCATTGATTATTGTCATGGCTGATGCAGTTTTTAGTTTTCCTTGATTCCATTTATCTTCAACACGAATATTGCTGATCATAGAGTTTGTCCATAGCACAGATGAAAGATTAGGGGAGAATCTCTTTGACTTTGACTTCCTATACTTTTTGCTTATTTAATGAGGCTTTTGGAGTCTATGTGTCCACTCCCCTCCTTAATGTCATGGGTAGTTCTCTGGATTGCCCCATCTTTACATGAGCTTCTGAGTTCAAGTTTATGTCATCACTGACTAATATGAAGGTGAATGTCTAGATCTACAACAAATACGCGCAATGAACGTACATAAGATGGGACGCAGCTGTAACTATCTGTTGTTGTTTTATTCCGTCTCTCCTCTTTTCACTTTTTCAGAAGTGTATCAGCCCCCAGAGTGGGGTTGGGTCCACCTCGGTCTTTCCCTCCCTAATATTGTATATCAGCAGGTAATCATCGCCTACACCAGGGGTGAGGAACCTATGGCCTCGACACTACATGTGGCCTTCTAGGTCTTTGGGTATGGTCTTTTGATTGGGTCCAAGTTGTATAGAACAAATCCTTTTATTAAGGGGATTTGTTCTGTGAAGTTTGGATTCAGTCATAGGGCTGCACTTGAGGACCTAGAGGGCCACATGTGGCCTTGAGGACTCAGGTTCCCCACCCTTGGCCTAAACCTCGAAAGGGTGACCTCTCTCTCTCTCAACCATTATTTCTATTGAATCACTGAGCACTTTTGATAGTTTGTGGGAGTTTGTTTCTTTTAAACTGTGGTATAGGTTGTTTCCTTAGAATTTTGAGGGGAGACCTCATTAATTCATATTCCTCCAACCCTCTAAATGCTGTGGGCCCCAAGCTAGGCTCTAGTTGAGAGTACAGCTGCCATGGGGATGTGAAGAGCCAGTGGATCTGCACCAAATATGACTGACCATTCGCTGTGTATACACAATCGCTAAGGCAATGTTTCAGCAGAGAGTAAGAGAGTGTAAATGGATGTGGATGTCAGTGCCTTAATGTCCAAACTAGTCCAACTCTTTTCTAACGTTTGTTTCCATATGCTTGTTTCTGATTTCTGAAAGGAGTTATTTACATAATAAGTGTTTAGTAACTTCCATTCATTTTCATAGGCCAAAACCTCTGACTGTGAGTTTCTCTGCCTTAGAATAAACACTATCTCCAAATCTGTAAAGATAGATCATGTCTAATGGTATAAAGAGGTCTCAAGCCTCATTTCCACACTTTCAAGAGTTTGGAGTGGAGTCTGGGAATAATTATAACATCAGATTTGTAACCTTGACTGATATGAGTTAGCACAGATACACTCTAATAAAGTGACCTTGTAAGATGATGTAAAGAACACTGGCTGTAGAGTCATTTGTGTAAGGGAACAAAAGATTTGGATTCAAATTCTGCCTCTGATGCTTCTTACCTTGGTCAAGTTACTACCTCCTTAGTCTCTAGTTTTCTCTCTGTGAAACTGGCCAGATTGATTCTTTCGGGAAGGCAAACTGGGCCATCTTTTGTCTCAATTCTAACCTAGCCTTTAATCACTGAATGGACATTGTCTCAGACAAACTGAGACTTGGAAAAGACCTTAACTTAAAAAGGCCAAGGTCTCCCACTGTATCTGGGGCCATCTCCAGTCATCTTTGACCTGTGTCTTGCCTCCAGATGACCCTCCTACCCTCCTGATGTGATTGGTCCTCTTTGGGAACCAAAGAAAACAACAAAACAACAACAACAACAACAATCTGTGAAACTAGGAGTTTGGACTACATGGCCTCCGAGATCCTTTCCAGCACAAAAATCTATGATTTCTTTGATCCATTTGGTAAAATGACCCATGTGGTAGGATGTAAAGAGTATTGATTTGGGGGTCTGAAGACATTTACTGTCTATGTCATCTGGAGCAAGCGCCTTCACTTTCTTAGACCTCTTGTTTCATAGCCGAGGAAGCTATGAAATGAAAGGAATGTTCTAGATGGCCTCTGAGAACCCTTTCTGATTTAGATGTATGATCCTGTGATCTGAATTCTGGGGAATGTAGCAACTACCACCATAGCATATAAGATAACCTGAGAAGGGACACAAAGACATCCTGTGTTCTTGACAGAGCCACAGAAAACTTCTAAAAGAAATTCCTTGCAAGATCCATACAATGCACCTGGGCCCTTCTTCAAGCCTCCAAAGTTTATTCAGGTCTTTGCTCCTCTAAACACAAACTAATTGTGCCAAAGAGAACAGGACTGTGACTAGTCTTGCAATCCATTGGAAATAGAAAGCAATCTTTCTCTTTTAAAATCCCAGGTACACATCCTCACCCTCATCCCTCAAACCTCCACTCAGAGTGATGGTATAATTACTTTGCTTCTCACTAGATAGATTGATAGATAGATGATAGATAGATAGATAGATAGATAGATAGATAGATAGGGATGTGGATGTAGATGTTGGTGTGGATATAGACATAGATATAGATACAGATATAGATATAGATATAGATATAGATATAGATATAGATACAGATATAGATATAGATGTACTTATGGTGAAGGGAAATGCTTGAACCCTGGCATCCCAAACAAAAATATGGAGGGCGATATGTATTCCTTCAAGCATGTCTCTTCACCATAAGTATATCCATTACTCCCACTGAGGGCATGTGAATTTGTTGAAGTATTCCCCAGTCTTCTGAAAGGAATTTTCCATTCATGCTTTTCTTATTGTGTTATCTCAATAAATCTTTTGCATTGAACCAAATATGTTCACTTGCTGACTAGTCAAAGGAAACACATCTGAGGTTGCTTGTAATCTGTTTTTGAGGTGATGAAGACCTAGAGCATGGTGAACCTGGGATAACTTTTCTGGGTGGTCCACATGCAAGAAGGATAAACCCCAGAGGTTATATTGGAATGGTACTTTTCTCCAACAAAAAAACCAATCCAACGTAAGACAAGAAAAGATCAATGACAAAATGGAAGCACTGGACTGAATATTTTTTGCATGTGGTAGGACAACTGCAATCCTGGTTACTTTACCTGGGACTATATAACTCAATTCCAATTTCCAGGCTTCCCTTTCCCTATGAACAATTTCACAATCATTAGCAAGAGTCACACCTCTAAAATGTACCCAGTGTTTTCACAGCTCATTTTCTTTTTGCTGCATTGCATCCTTATATAACACCATTGATACAAAGAAAGAAAATTCATTGATGAACTCCCTGCTAGAGTGGTAACCCAGTCTCATTTCTATAACTGGCATGTTATGCAATGAATCACAGAGCTGGATGAGGTTTTGAGAGGTCACTTATGTCAGGGCCAGTATAAATGCAGGAAATGAAGAGAGGCAGCATTGGGAGGAGGCAGCACCTGAGCATAGCAGCCCATGAGCACAGAGTATATTAACATAGCTGACCAGCCGTGACAGTTCTAGGTCGAGTTCCCATGTGGCTTGATCTCTATTTGACCCTCAGTTCCAGTTCCTTGGTGATAACTTCTTGGATCTCCCTGCAGGAGATCCCTAGTCAGGGTCCCTGCACTTTGGTTCCCTGCTTTCTCCCCTGCCTGATCTCTTCATTGTGACATCCTCCAGGGTGCCTCTGTCTAAGAGGCATATGAACTATGACTGATTTCTGAAATTTCCTGCAGCAGCAAGGTCCCAGCGATAGCCTCACCGATCCACAAGAGCATACTCACAAGTGGTTCTCTTGCTTTTCTCATCTGCGGGATCCCATATCTCAAATCACTGCTATACTTCTTTTCCCTTATTTATTCTCCTCCCTCTTTAGCCTATACCTGCAATAAAAGTGTGTTCAATTTTGTAACTGCTTAACCATTTAGCTTGTGCTAAATTAATTAGGAAATAGAGGGAGAATGGAGATAGAAATTGGAGAAAGAAAAGAGAGAATAATGGGCATTTAATAGTGCTTATCGAATTGAAGATGAGAAAAGGTAAGTCTTAGTAAAAAGCTAGAATTGACGTAGGAAGGGAAGTGAAGAGAACCTTCATTTTACAGTTGAGTAAACTGAAGCAAACAGAGGTTAAGTAATGTATTTGGGGTCACACAGCTTGTGAATGTCTGAAGCCAGATTTAAGCTCAAATCTTCCTGACTTCAGACCCAGCACTCAATCCACTGCACCACCTAATTGCCTCAAAAGGGAATAAGGAAAACGAATAAGGATAATGGAAAGGTGAAGTAAAGGCTGTAGGTAGTTTGCTTTCATGGTACAATTAGTTGGACATCATACAAGGTTGTTCAAGAATGTTTCCTTCACTGGCTTGACATGACCATTCAAACAATTATAATTCTGCTTAAATGTGCTACCATAGAGCTCACACTTCTCTGTCATATCTATGAGCTATGGAATAGATAAATGGCAACGAGGACAAATCTTTCCATTTCTACTTTCACAGTGTTCTTGCACCTGATGCCTTGTCTCTACTCACACAGCCACCGTCTTAGTTCAGACCTTCATCATTTCTTGCCTCCACTATAACAATGGCCATCATCTCTCTGCCGTAATTGTCTTCACACTCAAGGCCATCCTCCACACTACATTTACTCCTCTACTCAAGAAACATTCCCTATTAATTAATAATTATTAATATTAATTAAAATAAATAATGAATTAATTAAAATAATAATATAATGATAATTAATTAAGGTTCTCTATTGCCTCAAGAAGCAAATTTAAATTCTTTTGTTTAGTTTTTAAAGCCCTTCAACTACCTTGCCACAATCTATCTTTCCAGCCTCATTATACATTACTCTCATTCTTTCCCTTTATGATCCAGCCAGATTTGCTCTCTCTGTTTCTCATATCTGACACAGTTTCTTCTACCTCCATGCCTTTGCAATGGCCATTCTGAATACCTGGAATACACTCCCTTTTTTTACCTCTAATTCATAGAGTCTCTCTCATTCATCAAGATGCAACTCAAGCACCACCTTCTAAGTGAAGTCTTTCCTGATCCCCTAAACTGCTAGCACCTTTCCTCTCAAACTATCTTGTAGTCAACTACTTTGTATTCATTTGTATTTATTCTTTATATGTATGTGTGTTATTCTCTTCATATTTATTCTTTATATCCTTATATATGTCCTTGTTGTCATCCCTATTATCATGTAAGTTTCTTGTGAGTAGAGATTGTTTCATTTATTATATTTCCTTAGCCAACACCTTGTACTTTGTCTGCATGTAATTGGTCCATTACAATGTTTGTTGATGGCTTAATTATTGCTAATCTTCTCTGAACTAGGCTGCTTTACTAATGCATAAAACTACAAGAACCAAAAAAAGGAACAAAATGCTGATAAGAACTCATAAGGAATAAAAATGCTAACATATTATAACACCCCTCTGGTAAAACCTCACAGGAGAGAGAAAAGAATTATAATGATAAGCCCTAAGGAACCACAGGGTTAGGATGTGTCTCTAGAGGCAGCTAGGTTGCACACTAGATTGACTGCTGGACCTAGTGTTAAGAAGGCCTAAGTCCAAATACAGCCTCAGATACTTACTAGTGATGTCCTCCTGGGCAAGTCACTTAATCTCTGTTGATTATCTCGAATTTATCCTGGATATAGCTTGTTTATACATAGTTGTTTACATGTTGTCTCCCCAATTAAACTGAGATCCTTGAGAGCCTTTCTTTGTATCCCTATCACTTAGCATAGTACCTGGCACAAAGTAGGCATTTAATAAATGCTTGTCATTTGACTGCTCCCCAGCCCTCAAAAGTTTTGGATCTGGTTAAAAGAATTGTTTTTTTGATAGTATTTTATTTTATTTTTTCTAATTATATGTAAAGATAATTTTAAACATTCATTTTATAAAATTTTAAGTTCAATTTTTCCCCCTTCCTCCCTTCCCTTCCCTCTTCCTAAAATGGTAAGAAATTTGATATAGGTTATATATGTGCTATCATATAACACATATTTCCATATTAGTCATGTTATGAAAGAAGAAACAGGCCAAAAGGATAAAAAACACACAAAAAAATAATGTGAAAATAGTATGCTTTGATCTCCATTCAGACTCCATCAGTTTTTTCTCCTGATGTGGATAGCATGAGTCTTTGGATTAGTGTATTACTGAGAAGAGCTAAGTCATTCATAGTTAGTCATCGCACAATGTTTCTGTACAAAGTTCTCCTGGTTCTGCTCACTTCACTTTTCATCAGTTCATGTAAGTCTTTCCAGATAAGTTGAAAGAATTCTTAACTCAATCCTTATTAACTCTCACCTGTCCTACTGCAGTAGCCTTTTTGACTCTCCACACTCAAATCCATCCTCTATATAGCTGCAAAAACTGATTCTCCTAGAGTATAAGTCTGACCATGTCATTTGTCTACTTAATAAACTTCAGTGATTCCCTATTGCATTTAGAAGTAAACATAAACTTTGTTTGCAATTCAAAGCCCTTCACAATTTGTTCTCCATCTAACTGCATCCTCATTATTTGCTACCTTTTTCAAATGCTCTATAGTTCACTCTTACTGCTCCTCATATGTAGTACTCCTTTTCCCATCTCTGTGTCTTTGCATTGGCTTTCCACTATGTCTAGAATGTACTCCCTCTTCATTTCTATCACTTAGAATCCCTAATTTCCTTTAAGACTTAGCTTAAATGCCTCCTTCTTTAAGAAGCCTTTCTTGATTTGTTCAGCTACTATTAGTACTCTCCCCACCCAATCTCACTACTTATACATATTTTGTTTGTGACTATAGACATAGATATAGACACGTGTGTATGTATATATATCTAAAACCAAAGGCTAAAGCCTAAGCTTTTGCATAAGACTCTCCTCACTGGTGGAATGAATAATTATTCAATGTTCTATGCCTATGTGAAGGACAGAGTTGGCTTCAATAGGCAACCCAAAAGGCACCAGGTTCTCTTCAGGGAGAGGTACCTAGAGGTAGTGAAAAACTTCAGGGAGAAGCTAACATAAAGAGGAGCTGATGCCTTGAGCATATACCTATTCTCAGCTTGCCACACTAGAGACTTTGGGAAATTTCCCCTTGGGTGAGATCAAATATCCTCTTGCTCAGTTAAGCTGTCTCACTGCCAGTAAGAAAGCTCATTCACTCTGTGTATTGTCTGATATATTCTAATCTATATAACTTATCTGATTTCTGTTTTCCTATGATGTTGGATAAATTGTCTTGGTTTTTTGCTTTTATTTTTTGTTTTGTTTTTGCTATGCACTATATGTGATGTTTTTTGTGTAACTCGTGTTTGGTGAGAAAAGAGGCAAGCCTTTAGATATAGCTTATGGTACTTGTTCCCCATGAGTGAATAGTGACTAGGAAAAGTGGCTTAAACCTGAAAAAATTTTTCCCCTAGACTGAAATTTAGGGGTGAAGAGAGATACAATTCTAGTTTGGTACCGCCTCTCTGAGGACAGCAAAAGGTCCACCTTTGTGGAGCCAATCTCCTCCTTCCCTTCAAGCAGTAATGAAGGTCTTCCTTGAAGAGAGATGGACAAGATGCCAGAGATACCTGTTCACGCCTCCAAGAAAGCTAAATTTAGACAGTTCCTTGTGGACCCACACATTCTGTCTCACCTAAGAAAATATAAATTCTTTTCCAGGCATGGTGGTACACACCCATGTAATCCCCGCTGCTAGGGAGATTGAAGTTGGTGGGTTGCTTGAGTTCTGATCTGCAGCAGGGCGAAAGCTGATTGGGTATCTGAACCAAGTCTGGCACCAATATGGTAAGCCTTCTGGGATGTGGAGGTCCAGCAAGATGCCTAAGGAGGGGTGAATCAGCCCAGGTCAAAAAAACTGAACAGGTTTTAGCTTCTAACCAATCAATACTGAGATTGGGCCTTGGAGTGGCTACTATACTTCTAGCCTGGGGGGGGCTGGGGGGAAAGACAGAGACAGAGAGAGACAGGGAGACATAAAGAGAGACAGAGAGACCTAAAGAGGCAGAGACAACGAGACAGAGAAGGAGAATGTGAGTGAATGTATTCCCAGACCCTAGTACAGTGCCTAGCATATAGCAGATACTTAATAAATACTTTTTGGTTAAGTTATTGAATGTTTAGTTACAGCCCTGGGAGGTGGACAAGATCTGGGCTAGGAAGTATGTTACTGTTGTTGCTTTTCGTTTGTTTCAATCATGTCCAACTTTTCGTGACCCCATTTGGGTTTTCTGGGCAAAGATACTGGAGTGATTTGCCATTTCCTTCTCCAGCTCATTTTACAGGTGAGGAAACTGAGGCAAACAGGGTTAAGTGATTTACCCAGGGCTGCACAGCAATAAGTGTCTGAGGTCGCACTTGAACTCGGGCCTTCCTGACTTCAGGACTGGCATTCTATCCATTGCACTACCTAGCCACCCTGAGGACTATATTCAGAAGTATAGTCCTCAAATAATAGCCTCTCTAGGGATGTGGCGAATGTCAGTTATCAATTCATTAGGGCTACCAAAAGGAAAAGGAGAGAGGTTGAGTGAGCTGGCGGCCAAAAATGAAAGGAACAAAGATAAACTTCATTTTTGTCATAGCTCTGTCCAGTCCTGATGCTTGAAAAGTGGAGGCAGAGAAAGGAATGAGTGCAATAGGCTTCAGAAGGGGCAGTATAAAATCAAGTGTTATGTAGGACAGAATGAAAGTTAGCCCTCATTTCATGGAACGTGTTATGTAGTTTACTGTTCTACATAACTCGTCTTCCTCTTCCTCTTATCTCCAAACTCGTGCTCTCTGATTTCCCATCCTTGGCCCCCCTCAAAACTTCACCACAAAACCCTGGGAGTTACAGCACCAATTAGTTTGAGAAACTCACCCTTCCTTAAGTCCAAGATTTGGCATTTTTTGAACATGTGTTTTGTACTTAATAAGTAAGAAAGCTTTGATAGTGAAGCAAGGTTGAGAATTTTAAGCCTCCATATTTCCAATTTCTTTGCCCAGACACTGAATTACCCCACTGCCTCTGACTTAGATAAGAAATCCATTAGCCAAAGGACAGTGTGTGCCTGTGCCATAGGGATACGACCAAGTATCCTGCCAGTTCAAGGAGTGATAAATGCCACAGACAAGAAGATTGTGACTACTGTAGGAACCATTACTTGATGCGTTTCTAACACAATCACAGAGCCCTAGGTGCCCTGGAATAGAACCTGAGGTCATGAAATTAGCATAGATAGTTGTGTCACATACATAAATCCCTGTCGGTTTTATGTAGCCTAGAGATTAGCTACAAAATCTACACTACATAGGCTAGTATCTATACTAGCCTAGGACTACAACCAAAATTCGGTGCTCTTTTCTGGGGCCTTAGGCCAGGATGCTTATTTGATTAACCAAGGTATCCAAAATAGGAGGTCAGATGAAGCCAGGGTTGGGGCGGGGGCAGAGGAAGAGGGCAGTAGATTTTCAAGTTTAAAACAAGAAATAGTCCTTGTGGTTCATTTTCCCTGTTCTCGTTAGAAAGCTCTTATCTAGAAATTGCTCATGAGAGTTAATCACAGTTCTCTAACAGAACAAGAAGAGGAACCAGAAGGGAGGGGGGGGAATAAGGGGAAACAGCTGCCAGGTTTGCAGCAATTCAGATCCCTGGCCCCAAATCCTCTGGTACTTAGAGCATTCATGGAATCACACTGATTGTAGAGAAGCTTCCATTTATATACAAAGACCCTGGCAATGATGGCAAGAGAAAAATGGGGAGAATCTGCTTAAAAAGACACATTATTCCTTTTTTTTTTTAAACTGGAGGGGAAAGTGTGCTGAAACTCCTTGCATCCTAGATATAGGAATCTGACTACTCCCAAAAGGAATCTTGGGATTTCTTTCCCCCACTCCTGATTTTCTGGACTTTTCCACCATGCCTTGGGAGTTGCCATCTCACCTCAGAATTTCCCTCAGTACCTGAGGTCTTCTCATCCCTGAACATTGATCCACCCCTACAGCCTTTTTACCCTGGAATATCCCTTCACGAATTGTTCATTTAGGGGAGGGGTTTGACACTGTGCCCCCAACACAGGTATCTTCTCCTTTCCCCCTTCATTATTCAGCTACTCTTTGTGTGTTGCCTTCCTAGAGGCAGCTAGGTGGCATAGCAGCAAATAAAGCATTGGGCCTGGAATCAGGAAGACCTCAGTTCAGATCCAGCCACAATTCCTTACGAGCTATGTGGCTTTGGTCAAGTCACTTGGATGCCTCAGTCTCCTCATCTTTAAAATGGGGCTAATAATAGAATCTACCTTCCAGGGTTGTTGGAAAACTAAATGAGAAGTTTTGTAAAAGTGCTTAGCACAGTGCCTGCAATATAGTACATAGATACTTAATAAATGTTTATTCCCTTCCTTGTCACCAGAATATAAGTACCTTAAAGGCAGGAACTGTCTTTATTTTTGATCCTATTCACATCAACAGTGCTTAGAGTGATGCCTGGCACGTAGCTAAGTGCTTAATAAGTGATTTTTGCCTTGCCTTGGAAGGGGACGTCATGGTGATTTATCATTTAAATCACTGAACAATAGAGCAGGGAGGAAAGCTTTGCTTTTGATTTTAAGGGTATTTAAAAATATTATCATATAAAATGCAATAATATCAAGAATATATAGTACATGAAGTAAACAGAAAGTGGATAGGGTAGGGAGAGTGGAAACTAAAAACAAAATAGAGAAATCAGGAAAGTTGCTTGAAGGAGGAAACATTTGAGCTAAGCCTTGAAGAGAAGTAGGGATTACAAGATGTGGAAGATAGGAGGAGGAGCATCATAATGGGCGCATATACATAATACATATTACATATGTATACATAATACATAATACAATTAGTAACTGCTCACTGTATTGGAGTGGATAGACAATATGGCACAATATGGAAAAGAACTCAATCAAGAAATAGAGAAGCTAGGTTCAAACCTTGGTTCTGCTATCTATGTGACCATGGGCAAGTCATTTTGCCTCTAGGCCTCATTCATTTCTTCATTTATAAAATGAAGGAGTTGGGTTATATGATGATCCTTTCTTATTCTAAATCTAAATGAGGAGACCTATTTGCAGTAAGAGGCCAACCTGAAACAACAAGCTTCTGCATTGTTTCTCCTATTAGGTCAAGTATAACTACACCTGCCTGATTAACACTACTTTCAGCCAAACCACACATTGAATGTAGTTAGAAGCATCAATTAATTCCAGTGCAATGACTCATCCCCATAGCTTTTAAGACTACCTAAATAAAAATGTCTCCTCATATGTAGTGCCCCACTTAGTTAAAGGGTACTGCTCTGGGCCTGGGGGCGGTATGCAGGCAGATGTAGGGTAAAGAGATAGGATGAGAAGAGAGGAATGAGGAAGAAATAAACAATTATTAAGCACTGTGCTAAGCATTTTACAAATATACATACATATATGTATATATATACATATGTACACACATAAACATACACATGTGTGTATGTGTGTATACTAAATAGTACTATTACTAAATATTATGTGTATATATATGTATGTGTGTATGTGTATATATATATATACACTCATTTCACCATTACTTCCTTGCAAATAGGGAGGAGAGACAAAATAAGGAAATGTCATATTTATTTAGGTAGGCTTAGAGACTAAGGGAAGAGTCATTGGTGCCACCACCACCCCCACCTGGTTCTTTCAATTTGGGCAAAAGTAGGTTCAGGAAGGTAAGTAAGCAATATAACTCTTAAAACTCACACAAGGCAGGGAAAAGTCCCTGATGACTGATCAGATTACTGGAAGTGTGTGTTTTTTTCCTAAAGAATATAGTTTGCATTTTATTTTTGTAACTTGGATAACACTAAGCTATCAGGAACAATAAGTATCCTCTGGTGTATCAAAGAAAAGGGGGCAACAAATGGGGGAAATTCTTTGAGATAAATTAATTTCTTCATCTCTGTACAAGAATGTTCTTGCCTTGTCATGGATACTGAATTTTTTTTCAAATGCTAAATTGGTCGGTATGCTGAGAACACAGTTGGTAGGAGGCACTGGAATATCAAATTGAGTTTTCAATACAGTGCATAGGATTCAAATAAACTAGGCCACAGTGTTGTCCTGCATGGACATTTCTATTTTAAGGACCAATTCCTTAGTCCTTACTCAGGAAGAACTCGTACTCTTTCAAGCACAGTGGTTACAAGTCAGGCTGACCCTCTCCTCTCCCTAATTATTGCCTTTTTTGATAGTGCCATGTCATTGGAGTAATTCTGAATTAAAATCAAACATCTAATAGCAAAGTTATCCCTTACTACTGTATGCTAGGACATTCTATTCACATTCAAGCCAAGTATGGATCCTTTGTCATTTAATTTGATTAACAGATGTAGGACAGTTTCAACTAATAGTGTAGAAGACATTTTCTGACATTCATTCTCTGACAGAGAAATAAAATAAAAGGATTTCTACAAGCAAGAGGAACAATTCTTGGGAAGGGGGAAGGATGGTTTTATTAGCCAGGAAAATAAAAGTCAACCTATTTGTAAAAGAAGGCTTGGGGCTGAAACACTGGTAATCTTTATTGATATTATCTGCTCTCAAGGAGACAATTCCCTTAGCTACTGTCTTGCAACCAAAGCTTGCCTGTGGCTACTGAAAATGTTCAACTCTAACCACTTGGTTCAATTTTTAGTTAATAAGAGCTTGTTAATTAATGACTATACCTGCTTTCTTCAAAGTGTGATTAAATAATTTGGGGGTGGGAGAGAGGGAAGGACTGAGCAAGATGAAGAGAGATACAAGGAGAAAAGTCTGAAGCAGTGGGGGAAAGGAGGACCAATGTGAAGCAGATATTCCCTGGGGACCCTGACTATTTTCAGACTGTTAAACCTGGTGCTCAGCCTATTTTTTTGCCTCTTTTTTCTATCTCTGCTCAGTACTCCTCATCCCTCTAGAACAACCTTCAGTTTGGTCTTAGAGCTAGCTATCGACCTAAAGCTGGCTCCAATGGACCTGTAATCAGAATCCCCTCAAGAAACATCTGTTAAAGGACCAGAGATAAATTATTTGACCAAGAAGAGCCAGAGTGGAAAATGTATGGGATTTTTTTTGCTCTTTAATTCATTTCATCACAGATAAATAGATAATCAAAACAACAGGAGAGATATCCTGGTAAAAGAAGCTGAATGTTTTTGGACTCACTCTTCCAGACAAAAATAAAAGCTTCAACCTCACAAGTTTTCAGCACTTCTTAAGTAATTTGAGCTTTAGCAAAAGGTTTAAACTTCAAATTTCATTTCAATAGATATTCCATTATTTCACTGAGTGGCAATTCATTTAACAACTTGCTATCACCATCTGCACAGTGGGATTGATGCAACTGTAAGGTTCGGTTAAGAGTGTATGAAATGCCTCAAGATACAGGAATGACAATACTCATGTGTCACTTTGCTTCTCTACTGCAAATAATTTCCTGAACCAATGCCCATCAAAGTTCAAAAACAACAATACCAGCCCTGCCTAGCTCACAGGTTTGTTGTGACTATGTAATGAGATAATGTATGTGAAAGCGCATTGAAAAGCTGTAAACGTGCTACGAATGGAAGGTGTCATTTCTTCAACTAGCCCAGCAAAGGAAAAAAGTACTTCTTCCCAGGATAGCTCCTGTACTGGCACTTGCTGCTTCCTGCTCTGAGTCTATGATCTGATGGTTCTCCATTTTGTTTCACAACACTGAACGTTGGAAGAATCCCTGTTCTGTCTAGTTGGGTGGCCCTGGATATTGTTGGGAGGAAGGGTTAGGAGGATAAATCCACTTATTGGGTACTCTCCTAACATTGGAGAATCTGCTGACACTTCAAACCAGTCAACTTTGAACTTATCTGCCTTGTTCTAGTGGTCATCACCATGCCTCTATTTCGTAGATTTCCTGTTATGAGTTGGCCATGACGGAGTATGAGGTTTATATTCTCTCTCTTCTTCCTTTTCTCCTGCTCCCTGGAAACAGTACTCCCCCCTTTTAGGTGCTTTAAAAGGAGACACTACCATACACACAATGTTGGTGTCGGAAAACGTTACAGTAACCATTTCACATGTTACAGAAGTAGATATATTTTAATCCTACTCATAAACACCAGTTTTACAAGATGCTCAGCTCCCATTTACCTGCTATCAGATCTTGACTTCGACATTAGTTTCCTTCTAGTTTATGCTGTGGATTTGAACAGCCAGATTTTAAGCCTCAGACCTCTGTGATCTGCTTCTCTGATCCTTATGGGTGCAGAAATCTAGGAGCCAAGGCTATTTCACTTTTGCTTTTTGTTTCCCCGCTTCCTAACACAGTTCCTAGCACAAAATGGGAACTTGATAAATGTTGATTTATCAATCAATCAAAGCCTGAATCAGAGTGGTGGCCATGAGAGTGGAGAGAACTGGATGGGTGTGAGAGATGTTGTAGAAGTGGAATTGATAAGGTTTAGCAAAGTATTGAATAGAAGGGTGAGGGAGAATGGGTATGAGATATACAAAGACAAAAATACATTCTACTAAGAGGATAAAACCTATACACCTATAAAAATATTACATGGTAATTTGATGAGAAAAATAAAATAGATGGGAAGAGATCAAAGGTAAAAGGTTTGATCATTAGCGTCATCAGGGGAAAATAAGAAGATTATTATGTCATCGGTTGAGTTTAGTGACATGAACTCATAGGCACAGTCAACAAAGTTTCACAGAGGTCTTCGGAAACTCAATGGTGGTAATGCAGAACCCTGAAAGTAGGGGTGTCCCAGAGTTGAGGGTTGTCAAAGCATGAATGACAGGAGGACAAAGGAGAATATTGAAGGGTGGAGTTAAACACATCACTTAACAGGGTAAAGACAATAAAGGGAGACCAGAGCAGGAGTGGTAGAATTAGAGGACAGAGTGGGATGGAATAATTGGAGGCAGAGGTGATGACAAATAATGGGTCTGGGAGGAGTGAGGCAGAGAGTTGGAAGGACAGAAGATTATGAGCGGATGGGGGAATTTAAGAGTTCAGCAAAATGGATTCATAAAACTCTGCCTGTTTTGTTCTTTCGCTTCTTATCACAAGTGCTCTCAATATGTATACAGACCATTCTCATGAAAATCCTAGAGAGGTGAGACCGTAAGCACGTGTTGGTAGTTAACTGATGTCCCCTTAGATGTCTTTCTTAAATAATAATATTGACTGTGATTTTTCCCATGGTTTAGTATCTTTTCCTCTTTCATTTATCTGAAGAAGCTATCCCTCAATGCTTTCAGAATTGTGTCACCACCAAAATAGGTATTTTCTGTGTGTTCTTTGCCTAGTCTGATGGTATTTCTCATCTTCATATTCTTTAGTGCCATTGGGTACATTGGGTTCTGAGGTATTGAATTCAAATGTGATGGTTTCATTGATTATGAAAATAGCTTGTTGTAGTGATGCTGACATATCTGTTCCATTTTTAATCTGTTTGTTGTCTTCATTCCAGTTTCATCTAAATATACTCAAGATGATGTGAATGAATTGGCTCTTGTTTCAAACTTTTTGCAAGCTCATTTCCCCTCTGATGCGGTTTGCTGTTTGATAAGATGATGGTTCTTTACATGTTGTGTTCTCATGATGCTGTGTGCCCCTGAGAACAGGGATTTTTATTTTGCCTTTCTTCATACCTCCAGTGCTTAGCACAATGTCTGGAACATGGTAAGAGCTTAATAAATGCTTTTTGACTGATGCTAGTGCTCAGTTTCACTGTAATGTTTTACAAATAGCTTATATTCTAAATTAGTTTGGGTCTTGGCTGCCATATCTCTCTGTTTCCTTGGCAAGAAGGTCAAGTGTGCATGGGGTAAGGTTTGCAAACTCTTACTACATTCTTTGTAGACTTCTTCCTCTCCATGCTCTGCAACTGATGTTAGAATGTAAATGGCAATTATTTTCATGAGAGTCTTTTCATTTATTGTCATCATAAGGACTGCAAAGTCCTTGTGTAAGAAAGGATCCATTTACAAAGATGACCAATTTGCCTGTGCAATGATGCCTTTTGTTTCCTTTGGGTGCACAAACAAACTCACTTGTTTGCTTTATTTACTTCTACAAGGAGAACCTGTGAAACACCTTTCGATTTAGCCACAATTTACTTACTTTTGTCTCTGGTTTGCATTCATAGCAAAAATGTCAATATTGAAATTGCTTGCTCCATCTAATATTAACTTGGGGTTCATGGACCTACAAGGAATATGTGGATCAATTTCAGGGAGTCAAAAAACATAAATAACAAAAAAATTACATCTTTATTTTCACCAACCTCTAAAATTGAACATTCCCTTCAACTATGTAAAACCATTCTTCTGAGAAGGGATCCATGTCACAGAAAAAGTTAGAAACCCCCCACCTACTAATATTTCAACTCATTGATCTTTGGATAAGACTCATATTTAGAGTACCAATAGCTAAGCTAATGTTTAGAGAGCTTCTAAAATCTGATTGGTAACATCCCCTATCTCCTGTTCCAATACTCTGCCAAAGAGGCTGAATAGAACTGGGAGCCATTTTGTATTCTCTGTTTCATAGGTTGCCAGAGCCTGCTTATCTAGGGGCCAGCCTTCTAGTGGTGAGCCCTCCTGAGGCACTGACTGTTTCTGCATTTGCACTCAAAACCTCTCTAGCATGGTATGACCTGTCAGAGCTTGTGTTATGCTGGCATAGCCTCTGAGAAACTTGCATCATATCCTCATTATGTTAGGGACCATAATAGGACTTTTGTGCAAGCCAATAGATAATGGATAACTTTTTTTGTTCTCAACTAAATGTCACCACTTTGAAAACAGGACAAAAATCCACCACCACCACCTCAAGGTATTGAGTCATTATGCTTTCACCTCTTCCATTTGTAGATGGAACCTCAAAGCTACATGCTTTTGCAATGTAGAAAAGAAAAAAGAAACTTGTGCATACATAGAAATACCTACACATTCTCACTTTCTTGTCACCCACACCAGTAACCAAATAAAGTCAGTCTCCCATGGCCCCTGAGATTTTAGTAGATTAATTCACTACCTACCCCATTACTCCATCTATTTTTCCTCTCCTCTACCCTAATCATCTCCTTTTTTTCTAGGAATCTTCCTCTATGCATATATATATATACATATATACATATATATATATATATATATATATATGTCTGTTCAACCTCACTCTGTGTGTCTCTGTCTCTCTCTGTGTCTCTATCTCTGTCTCTCTCTTTCTCTTTCTTTCTCTCAGATTCAAAAACTGGACTTGAAATGGCTACAGATGTCAAACCTAAGAAATTAAAATAAATCTTTATTTTAAAGGTGAAACCTATTAAGATCATCATTCTAGAGCTGGAAAAGACCTTAGAGATCACATACCTTCATTTAAGAGGCAGGTAAATGGAATGGTAGATAGAATCTGAAGTTGGAGTAAGGAAGATCTGGGTTCAAATCTTACCCCTGCTAGCTCTGTGATGCTAGTTAAGTCACTTATTCTCTCTCAGGCTCAGTTTCCTCATCCATAAAATGGAAATATTGTTGTGATGACCAAATAAGATAATGTGAGTAAAGTATTTTGCAAACCTTAAAGCACTAGATAAATGCCATCTGTCATTAGTATTAATATTATCTTTAAAATGGGAAAACTGAAGTCCAGAGAGGGATTTGCCCAGGGTTGCACAGGCAGTATTGGTTAAATCAGGATTGAACTTCAGTTCCTATGACTCCACAATCAGCATTTTTTCCACTGTACCCTTCTGCCTTCTACTATTCAGCGATTTCCTAGATTTTAAGGAACTGTTCAATTTCTTTACACGCAAAAGGCACCTACCCCATCCTGCCACTTTTATATTTTTTATATTATTTTTAAAAATTTTCTAGCTTTATCAAGAGACATTGATTTTAAATGCCTTGAACTATATTGAAAGTTTTTTAAAGGAATTTACGATAAGAATAGCATATAAAGGCCTAAATGTGATTTTGTAAATATTTTTAAATCACAATCAGTTAAGGTAAATAATTTGAAATAAACTGTGCTTGAAGGCCTGTACTGCTACTGTTCAGGCTTCAGCAATCAATCATTCTGCCCTGCCCATACGTTTTCAAGGAGCAGAGGGACATCTAAAGGTCTGAGAAGAAAACAGCTTCCCAGAAAAGAGATGGTGTTTTGTTTTGTTTTGCTTTGTTTTGATTTTAAGAATATGTAACATGATAAAAGGAAACGTGGAGTTCAGAATTGGGTAGTCATTTTTAAAGACTGAAGTTCGGTAACTATGTATTCTTTTAAACCTAGAAAAGGGAAAAAAAAAACAGCCGTACTCTGGTATCTAATTAAACACAGGTGGTAAAATAGATAGGCAAGCCGGAAAGAAATTAGAGGGCAAACAATCAGTTTTTCTTGTATGCTGAACTGCTCCATCGAGGATAGGTTAATTAAAATGTCTTCTCTATTTTTAGGTGCTAATTTTTTTGAAATTATCTGACCTAGCCAATGAAAGGAGGGGCCGGGAATATTGTGCCCATCACTGTGCTTTTGTAGGGGAGGCTTCATTCTACTGGTAGGGAAGATCACAATAGCAAAAATGCATAAAGGAAGAGCTTAGGATACAGGCTAACACTCAGCATCTGAAGAGACTTAAGATCTGGGTGAATATAGATGGAATGAGTTTCAGAATAGGAGTCTGGACTTACAATGCTTCCCAGGGTAAATTTCTGACTAAATAAGAAGCTATATCCTGCAGAGCCATAATTAGAAGTTCTTGCTACCAAGGGCAAAAGTACTTGAATAGGGACTGGCAGCACAGAGGATTATGCATCCACGTGCAGCCGTGAAGAGGAGGGAAAGCCTTTTCTCCAGGGTTTGAGCCACATTCCTATGGGTTGGTTGATGGTACCCAACCCAGCAACCCTCAGGACAAAAAAGCAGAGGGAAGACAGAGATATCCAGAAATCAGGGCAAGGCAGGGAAGGAAGAGGACGGGGCCCAAAGAAGATATTCTGGGGATGTCCAAAAAGAAGATGGTTTCTCAGAGCCAGGAAGTTAAGTACCCTTTGGACAGGATCCTAGGGCTGGCTGAGATAAAGAGGCTGGAGGACCAGAAGTCCACCTAATGAGGGAAAGGAAGGAGGCAAACCCATCCCTCCCCTCATGATGCTGGTTATCTTGGGACAAAGAGCCAGTCATTCCATGATAGTTCTATCTTTGATGTCAGGTATTACTGAAAGACAAAGAACCTTCAACACTGCCAGACGCAATGATTCCAAAAACTATTCTATAAATCACTGTAGACACAACTACAGTAACCCAAAGGGTACTAAACACGAAGGAACTCAAAGGGAATAGAGTCACTACCACATACCCACAGTGCCCCCTGGCTTACATACATAATATACCTATGCAATCTGTAGTAAAAAGAACATGAGATTTGGAGTAGGAGGATTTCGATGCACATTCCAGCTTTCCTGTATGTCCTTGGAGGGAAAATTTTTTTCAGGTCTCTGGGTCTGTTTCGCCAAGAATAAAATGCAAGGTTTGGACCAAATGACTTGTAAGATCCCTTCTGGCTCTAACTTCAAAGATCCCATGATTAGTAACATGGTCTTATAAGCAGCTATGGGTAACTTTTCATGAGATTGTTGTCCTAGTGGGCATAGAAATGCCAGTTGGCCCTTTAGCAAGGGCCAAAGAAGAATTGTTTATTTTCTTTTTTGCTGGGAGAGTTTAGCATTTGGTGTAAGTCAGTGGTTTTCAAATTTTGGTCTTAGGACTCTGGGTGGGGTAGGGGAGGAGGGATCTTCAAGGGTCTTCAAGACCCTTTCAAGGTATCTGTGGGGTAAGAAAAAAATCTTCATAATAATACCAAGGCATACTAATTTCTAGTTCAGTAAATATTGATAGTTATAACCCACATAAACAAAAACTCTTTGGGGGGAGGGAAGGAAGGCTCAATAGTTTTATGAGTGTAAAGGGGTCCTGGGACCAAAAAGTGTGAGAACGGCTGGGATAAGCCATGAGTTTGATATTCAGATGGTGCGCTTTTTGTGAAGTGATAGTAAAACTCTCTAGCCTGACATTTTGTCTCTTTTTAGTTTTTAATCCCCTCAATTTTGTGGGCAGAATGATGACCTGAAATCAAGGGACTATTTCCAATACCTGAGCCAAGTAACTGAGCAGAGTGCTCCTTATTAGTTAAAGAAGGAATCCCCACCGGGGCTTGGGGAATGGCTTTGGGAGCTGCTCCCCTTTTTGCCTGAGTTGTTTTTTCATTTAGCAGCTAAAAGGCATTTCCAGGTCTCTATACTGAAATGCCTTGTCAGATGGTATGGCAATATAATTCTTGGACTCAATCTGGTCCTGAACCCCAGACCTGCTGAAACAGTTTCCCTTCTGCTACTACCCATCCTAGCCTGGCCTCGGGGGATTCCAGAGCCTCACCATGGACATGTCTTATGTTCCTCTTAGTGTGTCTAAGAGACAGATAGACATTTTCAAATGGATTTTACTAGCAACTAAGGAAATATAGGTAAAAAAAAAATAAACTTACACAGTACAGATTTTTCAAGTTATAGAGCGTGGAAATCTTATTTTAAGATATCCCTAAAACAGTTCTGGATGGCTGGGCACAGCTAACTTCTCCCTCAGCCTAGTCTCAACCCTTCTGGCCAGCCAACATGAAACCTGAAAGGCAGAACCAGTCCCCTTACTCACCTGCGCTAAATAGAGGTAACTCTTGGGAATAAACAGGCTATCCACTAGGACAACAGTGGCCCTGTTGTCCAATGGGAAAGAAAAACAATACATATGGAAAGAATGCTAGATTTGGAGTCAGGGAGCCTATGCTCAGATCCTGGCTCTGCCATTTACTTCTTGTGTGAGACTTTGGGCAAACTATCTCCTCTGTCTGGGCCTCAAAATGTGGGACTTCCAAGGTCCCTTCCAGCTGCTGAGCTTTGACTCTAGGAAAGCTTTCCTCCCCTTTAAGAAGCAGTAGGGGGCAGTGTTGGCACTTGCTAACCCACTGTCTGGCCTTTAGACACAATAAATACTTATTGAACTAGACAAGATCTCATCTTGTTCCCATATAAAGAATTCATTCACTAGTGTATTTTCTGGTCTATTCTAATCTAATCTGTAGTCTATATCTGTATAACTGTGTTTCACGAAGCCCAATTCAGTGTGTTATTTTATGACAACATTGAAGGTAATTCAACTCTTGCTTGGTGTATCTTGTTCTTTATTTTTGTCTCTAAAATCTAGAGAATCATAGAGAGCTAAATACAAACTGCTTCAAAATGTGAGTTACATTTACTCATGATGTATCCCCCCCTGTAATGGAAGCTCCTTTAGGACAAGGTCTGTTCTATGGTCTGTCTTTGTATCTTTAGCACCTAGCACAAGGCATTGAACACTGTACATACTTAGGTGACCCAGTACATAGTGCTCTGGGCCTGGATTCAGTGTGACTTAAGTTCAAATCCAGCCTCACACGCTTACTAGCAGTGTGACACTTAACCTCTGCTTGCCTCAGTTTCCACTATAAAATGGGGGTCATAATAGTGCCTACCTCATAGGATTGTTGTGAGGACCAAATAACATGATGCCTGGTACATAGTAGGTGCTTAATGAATATTTATTCCTTTTCCCCTTCCATTAATAAATGCTTACTAAATTCTTGAACTGAATTTGCACGTGCAGAATATCAACGTTACTCTGTCACTAATATGCCGTGCAAGTGATGACCATTCAAACACCTTGCAAAAGACCTAAAAACAAGTAAACTGAAATGGAGATTTCACTTCCCTCTCTTAAACTAGCTCTCTGGTGCATGAACACCCTATAGCTTTTTTGGAGGTGATAGAGATGGTAGTGACCCAGGCAACAGTTGCCCCAACACTAAGTGAACTATTGTATATAATTTGCACATAGCTCTCCCTCGGAAACTACCATAAAAATTTACTTCCCCTCTTTATCCCATTGCTTTACCTATTGCCCAGTTCCAGTTCCTTAAAGACAGCTTTTGGAAATCGGATGATTCTATACAGGGAGGGAATTCTCATGGGAAGAATATCATAGACATTGATTCTTTGTGGCATGAACTAGTTCTCTCAAAAGGCTTCTCTCTGGAAAAGAGGCATATGGCATATTTTGAAATGGCTTTCAACATAAATCAAGAGATCTTAAAGAACGTAAGTATTCTCAACAAGCTTGCCAACAGATTTATGAGAAAATACGATAGGTTTCTTTGTCAGTCAATATATGATGAGTGGTGTCAATTTCCCATCTTGAACGCTCAGCCAGTCATTAATACCCTTCAAATACTTTAACATGTTATGGCAGTTCGCCATTGACCCTCTGAATGCATTGTGTATGCCAAGGCTTTTCTTGTTATTTGTCTAAGGTGGTTCATGCTTGTTGGAGAGTTCCTGGGTCTCCTTTCGTAATTGCTGTTATCTCTTCCACATACCCCATGCAGACTCTTGCTCAATTGCTAAATTAACCTGGAAAGAAGTCACACCCTAGTCTATGCAAGGTCAACTAGGAGAGAATTGTCAAAATACAATAAGACAGTAAGCATGAATGTTCAGGTAAGGGTAGGGGAGGAGACAGATGATTCATGTTTAAATACTGGGTCATCTGGTAATAGATCTCAAAGTACTTTGGACTCTGAGATATTCAGGGATGTGAGGTTCAGATTCTTTAAACAGAAGAGTCACCTTGGAGAGACATGTAGAAAGGCTTTGAAATATTCTAAAGAGATTATCAGAAGAGTTGCCAGATGATCCGTTTTTTCCTCATCTTCTCTTAGCAGAATACAAAAGGAAGCTTATATAATGTGACTAGAAATTACCTTGGTTTAGCAAAGTGCTAAATGAGAAGTAATAAATAAAATCTGTTGAGTTTCTTTTTATTGGGTTTAATTAAATATATTTAAAGTTGGAACACTGACATCTTAATCTCTGATTATATAATTATAGTGTGTACATTTAAAAATGATTAAAAGGGTAATGGTACAGGACAAATGTCTTGCAATTAGCAGATCATTTTACCTTGAAAAAATAGCAATATGACTCAAATTAAGAAAAACCTGTAAAATTGCTTTTCTTTAATGAAAACACTAGAGTTCCTTTACCAGATTGCTAATGTAAATTTTACAATTTAAACCAAATGTTTTATGTCTAATTTATTTATGATGAGAGCTGTCTCTCTAATTCTGTATGAGTGGCAAGACTAGACCCTTGCAAATTTGTAAGCTTACTATAGAAAATTCTTTAATATGGTCCCAGGTTTGTCTTTGTCAACCAACCTATCATTTCGGATTTCTCTCTCTGTTACTTTTCAAATGCTCATTATGGCTCTGGCTGCCAGGAATCCCTATCCATACCCCATCGCTCTACTGAAACTGGTCTCTCAAAGGTCACCAATGTCCTCATCATCACCAGATTCAATGGCTTTTTTCTAGTTCTCACCTTCTGACCTCTATTTAGCTTTTGGGGGCAGCTAGGTGGTAGTGGAGAGAGCACAAGACCTAGAATCAGGAAGACTCCTCTTCATGGGTTTAAATCTTACCTCAGATGTTTACTAGCTGTGTGACCCTGGGCAAGTCCCTTAACCCTCTGTGCTTCAGTTTTCTCATCTGTAAAACAAGCTGGAGAAAGAAATGGCAAACTGCTCTAGTATCTTTGCCTAGAAAACTCCAAATGGAGTCACAAAGAGTCAGTCACAACTGAAATGCCTCAACAGCAACAAAATTTAGCATTTAACATTCTTGATCATCCCTACCTTCTTCTTCTTCTTCTTCTTCTTCTTCTTCTTCTTCTTCTTCTTCTTCTTCTTCTTCTTCTTCTTCTTCTTCATAAGGCAATTGAGGTTAAGTGATTGCCTAGGGTCACACGGCTAGTAAGTGTCAATTATCTGAAGCCAGATTTGAACTCAGGTCCTCCTGACTCCAGGATTAGCGCTCTACCTACTGCATCAGCTAGCTGTCCCAATCCCTGCCTTCTTGATATCTCTTCTTTCCTTGGCTTCTATAAAACTATAGCCTCATGGCTTTGCTCCTAGCTCTCTAGTACAATTAAGAGTTAGACACTAGTCAAATATGTTTCTTCAATTTCACCTTTTCCAATAGCTCTATCCCATCTGTCTTTAAATTTTTTTAGGTTTCCCCAGTCCCAGAAAAACCTTTCCCATAACCCTTCTCCCCTCATCTAGATGCCATCCCATCCCTCTTTTCTGCTCCATGGCCAAACATCTTGAAAAAGAAGATTATAGACTTCTAGAAAGATAGCAACATGAAAGGTTACAACTTGCCCTTTCCCCCTCAGAATAGTGAGATATGTGCCAAATTAACTAAAAAGAATAGCACTTGAAAAAAGAGGCAGAAAATGAATTCCTGAAAAGCCCCCAGAGGAGAAGGAAGAGAAGCTGAAAGTCCTCACCCCAAAGCTCTTCACTCTCACCTCCACCTATTGATATCCCCTTATGTCTTCTGACATTGCCTCCATCCTGGTGAAGGAACTCAAGATCTAACAGCTGGATCTAGCCTTCTGGTAGATCTCCCTTCCTGAAGTCTAACCCCACTCCAGTTCATCCTCCATTCAACTATCAAAGTGATCTTCACAGACCTGACCATGTCACACACCCCACTGTCTCTCCCAATTCAATAAACTCCAATGATTCTCCATCACCTCCAGAATAAAATATAAATCCTTTGTTTGTCATTCAAAGCCCTTCATTGCTTGGCGCCTTCTGGTCTTTCCAGTCTTCTTATACTTTACTACCTTCCACATGCCCTAAGATTTACTGACACTGGACTCCTTGATGTTCCTCAAACTTGAACCCCTATCTCTTGAGTCCATGCCTTTTCACTGGCTGTCGCCCATGACTGCAATACTCTCTTTCCTTGCTTCCATTTCCTGACTTCCTTCAAATCTCATCTAAAATTTCACCTTCTACAAGAAGTATTTCCTGATGTACCTTCCTTCTGAGATATCTCCAATTTTTCTCATATATCTTGTTTGCACATGGTTCTTTGCATACTATCTCCCTCATTGGATTGTGAGGTCTGTGATGTCAAGGACTGTTTTTGCCTTTTTTATATATATATCCCCAGTCCTTAAAATAATGTCTGGTACTTAGTACCAGTACTTAGTAGATACTTAATAAGTGTTTGTTGATGACCTGAAAGTTACATATTTTTTTGGCAAAATCTGCCTGCTTTGTTTTCTATGTAGATATAATCTGAACCAGATTTATTTTCTCCTGATTAATCAATTTTTCTTGTCTTCCTATCTTAAATTTCCCAGATAATTTCCAATTCTCCCTACATTTTATACTGTGTATACTCAGGCTCAATTATCTTAACACTTCAATGGAAGCATTTTTTGGTTTGAATGGTTGAAGTAATTGTCTAATTTTTCTACTTAATACTATGTTTATAGGTACAATCTCACATTAAATAGCTGTTTATCTAGTTTCAGAGTTGAACTGGAGGACTCAGGAATATTTCAAACACTTATTAAAATAAAGACAATTCTTTCAAAGTATATAAATGCTTCTTTTTTAAAAGGGAGAAGTGGGGGGACAGAGCCAAGATGGCGGCTAGAAAGCAGGGACTTGCCTGAGCTCTCCCTCAGGTCCCTCCAAACACCTGTAAAAATGGCTCTGAACAAATTCTAGAGCTGCAGAACCCACAAAATAAAAGAGGGAAGCTGGGCTGCAGCCCAGGAAAGCCTGGGTGGTCGTGGAGAGGGGTCTATCACACAGAGCTGGGAGAGGAGCAGAGCCCAACGTGGGCTGCACCAGGACCAAGCAGACCAGGAGCCAGGAGGAACAGGCCACAGGGCCCTGAATCATTGAGCTGTGGCAGTTACCAGACTTCTCAACCCTCAAACGTCAAAGACAACAGAGAAGGCTAGTGGGTAGAACTGGTACAATGGAGTGAAAGGAGTTTGCAGTCAGCCCCAGCCCCAGAGGTGCGGAAGTGGTGAAGCTCTGGGGCTGCTTCCAGCTGCAGTTGCTTCCAGCCGAGGCCCACCAGGTGGGAGGAATTAAGCAGCAGATCAGAGTTGGAGTGCAGAGCCTGCTTGGATCTGAGTCACGGTCTAGGTTGGTGGTTCTTGGGGGAGGAGGAGGGCTAGTGTGGTAGAGCTTGATGAGTAGAAAAAGCTCTGAAAACAGCAGCACAAGGCCTCTAAAGCTTGGGACAAAGTACTCTCTACTCTATAAGCAGTCATACCTTTACAAAAAGCTCAAGGGTCAAGCAGTTGACTGAGAACATGAACAGGCAACAAAAACGGACCCAGATTCAGAATCAGACTTTGGAATCATTTTTTGGTGACAAAGAAGACCAAAACATACAGCCAAAAGAAGTCAACAAAGTCAAAGAGCCTACATCAAAAGCCTCCAAGAAAAATATGAATTGGTCTCAGGCCAGGGAAGAGCTCAAAAAGGATTTGCAAAAGCAAGTAAGGGAAGTAGAGGAAAAAATGGGAAGAGAAATGAAAGTGATGCGAGAAAGTCATGAAAAACAAGTCAATGACTTGCTAAAGGAGACCCAAAATAATACCAGAGAAAATAACACCTTAAAAAATAGACTAACTTGAATGGCAAAAGAGCTCCAAAAAGCCAATGAGGAGAAGAATGCCTTGAAAGGCAGAATTAGCCAAATGGAAAAGGAGGTCCAAAAGACCACTGAAGAAAATGCTACCTTAAAAATGAGATTGGAGCAAGTGGAAGCTAGTGACTTGATGAGAAATCAAGATATTATAAAACAGAACCAAAGGAATAAAAAACGGAAGACTATGTGAAATATCCCATTGGAAAAACCACTGACCTGGAAAATAGATCCAGGAGAGATAATTTAAAAATTATTGGACTACCTGAAAGCCATGATCAAAAAAAAAGATCCTAAATATCATCTTTCAAGAAATTATCAAGGAGAACTGCCCTGATATTCTAGAGCCAGAGGGTAAAATAGAAATGAAAAAAATCCACCGATCACCTCCTGAAAAAGATCCCAAAAAGAAAACTCCTAGGAATGTTGTTGCCAAATTCCAGAGCTCCCAGATCAAGGATAAAATACTGCAAGCAGCCAGAAAGAAACAATTTGAGTATTGTGAAAACACAATCAGGATAATACAAGATCTAGCAGCTTCTACATTAAGGGATCTAAGAGCTTGGAATATGATATTCCAGAGGTCAATGGAGCTAGGATTAAAAGCAAGAATCACCTACCCAGCAAAACTGAGTATCATGGTCCAAAGCAAAATATGGATTTTCAATAAAATAGAGGACTTTCAAGCTTTCTCAGTGAAAACACAAGAGCTGAATAGAGAATTTGACTTTTAAACACAAGAATCAAGAGAAGCATGAAAAGATAAACAAGAAAGAGAAATCATAAGGGACTTACTAAAGTTGAACTGTTTTGTTTATGTTCCTACATGGAAAGATGATGTGTGTAATTCACAAGACCTTTCTAAGTATTAGGGTAGTTGAAGGGAATATACATATATGGAGACAGAGGGCACAGGGTGAGTTGAATATGAAGGGATGATGTCTAAAAAAATAAAATCAAATTAAGGGATGAGAGAGGAATATATTGAGAGAGGGAGGAAGGGAGAGATAGAATGGGGTAAATTATCTCACATAAAAGTGGCAAGAAAAAGCAGTTCTGTAGGAAGGGAAGAGGGGGCAGGTGAAGGGGAATGACTGAACCTTGCTCTCATCAGATTTGACTTGAGGAGGGAGTACCATACACACTCAATTGGGTATCTTACCCCACATGATAGTAGGGGGAAGCAGATAAAAAAGGGGGACAATGGAAGGGAGGGCAGATAGTCAAAAGCAAACAGTTTTGAAAAGGGACAGGGTCAAGGGAGAAAACTGAATAATGGGGGACAGGATGGGAGAGAGGGAAATATATTTAGTATTTCACAACATGACTATTTATGGGAGTATTTTGCATAATGATACATGTGTGGCCTATGTTGAATTGCTTGCCTTCTTAGGGAGAGTGGGTGCAGAAAGAGGAGGAGAGAGAATTTGGAACTCAAAGTTTTAAAAGATGCTCCAAAAAAAAGGTTGTTTTTAAATGCAACCAGGAAATAAGATATACAGTCAATAGGCATAGAAATCTATCCTGTCCTACAAGAAAGTAAGGGGAAAAGGGATGAGGGGAGGGGAAGGGGGATGATAGAAGGGAGGGCTGACTGGGGAATGGGGCAATCAGAATATATGCCATCTTGGAGTGGCAGGGAGGGTAGAAATGGGGAGAAAAATTGTAACTCAAAATCTTATGGAAATTAATGCTGAAAACTAAAAAATGTCAAATAAAAAAATCTAAAAGAAAAAGACAAACTTTAAAAAAGAAGAAAAAAAGGGAGAAGCAGATGAACAGTAAAAGACAAAAAGAAACTAGCGAACCCTTATTGTAGAAAAAATAAATGATACAATGTAGAAAACTATTCAATTAGCCAGAGGGATGTTGCTGTAGTTATCAAGAGGGGGCAAAATGTTTTGTGTTGATGAGGCTGACACATTTCTAAATTTAAGCAAGTAGAAGTGATTCAAAGCCCATTCGTGGCCTTGTGATACTTAAACATATCAATTTTGCCCAACACCATCATTTCACATCAAAGCACATAATCAGTCTTGCTATTGGCAATGTCTCTGTGTTTATATAACTCAAAATGCCCCTAATTGTATATTTATACACTTAATCTGCTACTAAGGCTGTTATTATTAAATTCTTTGTTGTTGTTGTTGTGCCATTCTTAAGTGCCTGTGTTCTTAAAATCTTTTAAATAACTTTATCCTCTCTATGTTTCATATTACCCAGCATCCCTGGGGTTAGTTATAATTGAAGTCAATAGGTGAAAGACCTTCACAAAAGCACTTCAAATTACTCTAGATGGGAAAAACAAATTTGATTTTGGTAACAGATTTCCTTTTGTGTTGATAATGTGAAAATATGGCATAATTTGGTGCTTACCAGACCTGTAACAAGGGCAAAGCAATTTATATACTTGCCTCAGGCATGGAAAACTTGTGGGATTCAGAGAAATGTCTATGTATTTATTTTTCTAGAATTTTTTGCCATTAGGATGAGGAAAGGGTGCAGTGTAGTCTTGCCTTGGGTACAAAAGTAGTAGTTACACTACTGTTGTTGCTTACCAGCTTAACCAAAAAAAAAAGCCTAAAAGGATGATTTCCTTCTCCTTTATTGGAGTTCCTAGTCCCTTTCTCCTCTGTATTTTCTGACATTCTCTAAATTCCAGAGGACAGCAAGGATGCCATACCAAATGACCTTTGTAATAGATTGAAGATGCACCCTCTGATTGGAGGGTGGTGCCATGAACTTCAAACCCTCCATTTTAGAAGAGATCTCTGATCAGACACCTCCTCACTTCTCATTTGACCGAACATCTTTGGGACTTCCCTGACTTCTCTACCACACCCCAGGAAGCTCATTATTGGTAAAACGTCAGCATCCTGCAAGATTACATCAGCTTTAGCACTGCACTACTTCATGACACCTTGCTTCTCTGATTGGAGGGTAATGCTCAGAATTCCAAATCCTGGGTACCATCTTCCATTATTAGATAATAAGTTCCTTGAGGACAAGGACTAGCTTTCTTTTTTCATATTTACATCCCAGTACTTAGCAAAATGCCTAGCACATAGAAGGCACTTAATAAATGCTTATTGAATGACTGACTGATTGATAATGTGAGACCAGAATGAATGAAATAATTAATGAGTGATTTATATGCAAGAAATAGAAAGTTGGGCATTGGTCAAATAAAGGTTTTGTTAGAGAATAAATATGTATGTATTTTTTAAATAAGATTCCATTTTTCTGATAGGGCCTCAAAATTACCCCTCACATATTTACACCTTCTTTTACTAGTTACAACCACTGTATTATCATGATCATTGTATGGACAAATAATGAGACATTTGTATTTACTGGGTTGTCAACACTGTATTCAGTACCACAGGAGCTATAGACAGGTATAGGGGATGGCTCCTGGCCCCAAGAAGCTTTCAATCTAAATATAAGGATCATATATACACCCAGGAAGCAATTGGAGAACAGTATCAAACAGGCGTGTATAACTAAATTCTCAATTCTGTAGTGTGGATTGTAGGTACTTTAGTAGTTAAGCTGGAAAGCTAGGTAGTACAGTGAATAGCATACTGGGCCTGAAGTCAGGAAGACATCTTCATGAGTTAATATCCAACCTCAGACACTTACTGGCTGTGTGACCCTGGGCAAGTCACTTCACCCTATTTGCCTCAGTTCCTCATTTGTAAAATGAGCTAGAAAAGGAAGTGGCAAACCACTCTAGTACTCTTGCCAAGAAAACCCCAAATGGGCTCATGAAGAGTTGTATTTGACCGAAAGGACTCACCAACAATAAAAGTAGTTAAGTCCCTAATTCCAGCTTGTTTATTTGTGCTGGAAGGGCTTCTCACACAAAAGATTATCTTTATTTTTCATTCCTCTCTTAAATATAAAGTACAGAGAGTAAACTGAAAAATAATCTGATTTTTCTATTCATTTGAATCTGATTTTAAGAGTATTTACTGTTTAAGTTTACGGTTCATTATCACATCTCTATGTTCAGATGGGCTAGGTTAAATCTTGGAGGCTTACCCTGAACTGAGTAATTTACAAACCAATGATGATCATGGAGAACAGATAAGAAAATATCCCTCCTTCCTCAAAAAGAGTGAAATAGAGTACTAATAGTGCAGACTATTATATATGCCACCATATGTGGTCAATGTATTGGATGTTTTTGCTTAATTATTTTTGTATGTTACCAGGGAGAGTTCAATCTGGGAGGAGCAGAAGTATTATTTCTCTAGAAATAAAGTGATGTAAAAAAAAGTCAACAAAATGTATTTTTTTAATCCTGGAGGTTTACCACTAAATAACTCTTTGGTTCTTAGTCTTATCCAGATTTCCCCTGGAAACACGAAAATTTTGCCTATGTCTGGGTCTTCACGTAAAAAGAAAATGTCCCTTGGCTCCCAGGCAAGCACTCTGTCTTACAAGACATTGATAATGGGATGTGTTTTATTTAACCCAAGAGAAGTATATAGCCTGTCCCTGGTCTCTTCCATGAGTTCTAGTAGTACATTTCCAAATACTTGATGGAAATTTCCATCAGGATATTCTACAGGCATGTCAAATTCAATACGTCTGCCCCCAAAACAAAAAACCTCCTCATCTTCCTCAGAAAAAAACTTTCCCCAAAAGAAAATAAAAAGTATTTATACCTGAGGCCATAAAATATCAAGAAACTTCTCTTCTCATTGTCCCTTTCCCCCAGGGGCCTCTACAATCCAAATGATTCACGATAGAAATGAAAGGATAAGTCTAAGTTGTTCCTCCTACAGTCTTCCAAAGTCTTTTGGGGAAAAGCACAAAGAAGGTCCACAGAGATGCAGTGAAATTTAATAGTTATAACCTTAAAGTCCTACACTTTTCTTCAAAAAATGAACTTTACAAGCACAAGATGGGAAGGCATAACGAGACAGAAGTTCATTTGAAAAAGATTAATTTATCGAGCACCTAGCCTCAGTTTCTTTATCTATAAAAAAGGAGAAATGGATTAATTAATCTCAAATGTGATTTCCAGCCATTAAATCATCGATAATGTCATGTTTCAGTATTACACAGTTCATATTACTAGTATAATCCTGCACAACTTCAGTCCAAGTTCTAGGGTATGAACTCCTTAGTCATCCTGCTAAGAATTTTAGAGTACATATGAAATCTGTGCTTCAATGAACTTCCTGGTTACCCTGACCTTGTCTCTACTAGTTTGGCATTCTTGTAGTCTTCTCAGGGCCTCTTCTTGATGTCCAGTTTCCTCCATCCTGTCTCCGCCCCACCCCCATCTTCAAGCACATACATGTACACACATACGCACAAACACAAACGAACACGCCCTACCAACCTTTTATTCCTCAACATAAAATGTTAGGAGAAATAATGAGGCTCTTTTAACAAGAGCCTCATCATTGCCCCCAAACATTTTATACATTCCTAAATAATAGCAATGAAGCTACCGAGGTTATTTATAAATACTATTGAAGTTTGTGTGTGTGTGTGTGTGTGTGTGTATTTTTACATATGGCAGGTCACAGATCTAGGATCCTCATTCCATCTCTTCCTTCTTGCTACTAATAACAAATAGAGAATACTAAGTGGGGAAAAAATTCCTTGATTTGCCACTTGTTCTCTCTCTGCATTAAATATAACATATACTCATGAAAACTAAAGTGCAGAGTTGAGGCAGGTATCTGGCAAATTGTGACAAAAGAAAAAAGTCTCAGATTTAATTCTATTGAAGTGCATGCTCTGCAGCTACTATCCCAAACCCCATTTGCAATAGCAGTTTCAGTTGGCATCTCTCCCCTCAGGGTCTAGGGGTACTCCTGAGGGAATGGGGTGTGTTTTTCTAGTGCTGTGGCTCCTGAGCCTCTACTCATGACCTATTTCCCCTGATGATTATCAGTCCAGGGGTATTTGCTAAAATGGCATATTAAGAATAGTTGGTACAAGACATCCTCCAAAAGTCTATGAGACACTCTCCCACAAATACATACAGAATCCAAGGGAGCCCCGAAGATGTCCACCTTAGTTATGGTGAAGGTTTTCTGCTAGACTCCTTGTGGAGCCTTGAATCAACCTTTCCTCATCCCAACCCCTCTATCCCGATACAGACAATGCCTCCAGATACCGCTGTCTCAGGGATTCCTATGGATGGTGCTAGGATGCCAATGAAAAATACAAATAACATGGTCCTCTGAAGTTCTCAAGGTACTCCTATGGTTGAGTGGGAGCTAGGAAGAAGGAAGAGGAGACTAAGGCACTCTTCCCTCTGCTGCTTCCCTAATGAGTCCTTCTCAAAGTCTTGATTGGATGCTTCTTCCCCTAAATTGTTAAAGGATAAAATCTTCTTTTTCTACCTAGTTTGCTGGTTTTATATCAGCCCCATAGAATATAAATTAGTCCCTCAACTGATCTGAACAGATTTTATGTTCCAAATTTTGCAGTATCATTTCAGTTCATTTAAAGGACATCGAAATTGATCAGATATGTTTTCAGGCAATCTAAAGAACATGGCTGATTCAACCGAGAAATATTCTCACTGAACAAAAGTACAAGGGCATAGCAATTTGTAATTAGGGTGGGATAATTGATTGAGTGTTTCCATTGACCCTCTACCCTTAGGCAAGTAACTTTTAGGGCTTTCTATGTGCCCAGTGCTATTCTGGGTAAGATTCACAAAGAAATATAAGAGATGGCTCCTGCTCTTAATCAATGTTCAGGCTACGTGGAGAATGCAGTTTCATTAAAGCTTGCCACAACCCCGCACCCTTACTTTTTTCCATCAGCAAATGTCAAGGCCAGGCCTTCTCACTGACCCTTATTGGTTTTTTGCTGCCATCATTTCTTCTTCCAACCAGGGTTCCTTTCCCCCAGCTTTCTTCCTATAGAAGGAGATGCAGATTTCTATTTCTCCTCTATCCTGCTATCTCTAAAATCAGGACATATTCTTTCTTGAAGTTTATTAAACAGTTTTTAAAAGTAATTCATACAGAGAAACATGATAAGGTTTAAAATAAAAGTAAAAATTCTGTTCTTCCATTAAGATTACAAAGCTAGGCTGATGTCTTTTAAGCTCCCCATCTTCCCTAATTGAGGCCCTTCTTAATTCTTTCTGTAATTAGCTAGCCTCAAGCTTTTTAAAGTTGAATGGTAATAAAAGTTACAAGGCTATTAACCTTAGCTAGATTCTATGTAGTGAGAATATTTAGGGAGACTAACTATAGTTAATCTACTTAGTAAGACTGTTTTTCAGAACCTGTTTTTCAAAATTACCTTAGGATGTGGGACTCCAGACTTGCAGATGGAAGTTATTTCTCTAGCTTCTTGCTAATTTCCTTTATAAGCCGGAAAATATTTTAGAGAAGGGCAGCTAAGATGGTGAAGGACCTTAAAGTCATGCCATAGGAAAATCACTTGAAGAAAATGAGGATGTTTAGGTGGGAAAAGAGAAAACTTAGAAGATATAGGATAGCTCTCTTCAGGTATCTGAAAGGCTACAATGTAGAGGAGAGAGAAAATTTGTTCTGCTTAGAATAGAACTAGGAACGAAGGGAGGGAATATTAGAGGCACATTTTCAATGGATATAAGGATAAACTTCACTTGATATAAGGAAAAACTTCCTAATGGAGCAATCCCAAAATAGAACAAGCTACCTCCTGAAGTAATGGGTTCCTTCTCACTGAAGATCTTCAAATGAAAGCTAAAAAAAACCAGTTGGGGGAAGGAGGGAGAGAGGCAAGAAAGGAGAGAGAGTTCATATGCTGGCACTGGTTGGACGAGATGGCCTCTACAATCTCTTCCAGCCCTACTATTCTGTGATTCCATGATATGTCTTGGTTAACTGGCAAAGCTGAGATGATGGACAGGTCCTGTGCCCAGTCAACCCGAACTCAAAGAACCTCATCCCCCTACTTCTCCTCAAGCTCCCTCAAATGCTTCCAATGATCTTCATTTCATGACAATTCATTCCAATGACTGTTCCCACACTTCCTCACACTAGTAGTTATCTAGAACCCCCATTTGTCATTTCATAGAAAGATACTTCACATATTACTTTTCCCTACCAGGAAAGACAGAATTATGGAGACACATAAATTAGTTTTTAAAAATACAAGTCATTATGTAATTTAGTGTTGAAATTAGTGGTAAAGATAATAAATAATATAGAAGTTTGAAGAAAGGAGAAATTAATGGAATAAGATGTGACCCAACTTAGCAACTGGCTCCTCTGAGTGATTATGCAATGACTTTTCCTCTCAACCTTTTCCAAGATCACTTTGACTATTCAAATTTCAAAAAGTGTAGAATAAAAGAATAAAGTAATACTGATAAATATGAAGTCCAAAGAATACTACATTATCCTATATGAGAAACAGAAGCATTCAGCATTGAAGGTTTGCTGCCCCCAAGAGGAGAATTTAAAAAAAAAAGTCTGAAAAAGAGAAAATAGCTCTAATGCAATTTCACTTGAAGGATAAACCAATGCACATTTTAATTTTGCCTTGCCACAGCAGCATAAGTGTTGAAGTAAATTTTTATAAAGGATGTGAATGCCAATATTTAAAGAGCATTCATGACTTTAAAATATTTTAACTGATTTTTAAAAAATTATCTGGACCTGTGATTTCATTGATGTAAGAAACTCCTGATAAGAAAGCTCCCTTTAGCAATTCTTATCAATAATTGTTCTGCATCTTAGAGAGCTACCTGGAATATGGATAGATTAAAGGGCTTAATAAGGATTATACAATCAGTATGTGTCCCAAGCAGGAGTCAAACTGGTCTTCTTATCTCCAGGGTCAGTTCTCTATTGACTATGCCACATCGGTTCTCTAGTAACTGACTTTAGATCAGTAAAATAAAAATCAATGCATTTAACATTCAAACAGAAACAGAAATTCCAGAACTTCAAAAAATGTGATCCTCTTTACATTAAGCCCCTGGTAATGATTTAAAAACTTAGAAGAGTAAAACTGAATGTAATTTCTTTTTAAATGCATTTTTATCAATGTCTTCTGTCACATCATCATAGTTATCAACAGTATCTTTCCCCCTCCCTCCACCTCCCAGAGAGCCATCTCACATAACAAAAAGTATTTTTTTAAAGAGGAAAAGAAAATTAACACAATGAATTGATACATTGAAAAGTCCAAAAACACATAGATTATATAGATACATATATAGATATAGATTCTATAGATTCAATTACAAAGTGCTCCTTAAAGAAATAAGAAACAACTCAAATAGCTGGAGGAATATTCAGTGTCCATAGCCAGGCCATACCAATATAATAAAAATGACAATACTGCCAAAGTTAATTTACAGTTTTAATGCCATACCAATCAAATTACCAAGGGAATATTTTGTAAAACTTGATAAAACAATAACAGATTCACATGGAAAAACAAAAAGATCTAAAGCAGGGAAAATGATTAAAAGAAGTAAGGATGAAGGGGGAATGACACTTCCAGACTTCAACCTATTTTGTAAAACAATAGCCATCAAAACCATCTGGTACTGGCTTAAAAATAAAGAGATAGATCGATGGAACAGACTAGACAAGGAAGAATCAGAAATGATAGACCCAATAGCCCAGTATTTGATGTAGTAGAAATATAAATTACCTAAGAAAAACCTTTATTTGATTTTTTAAAAACTGCTAGGGACTTTGAAACTGAATGGAGGAAGATGGCAGAGTAAAGTCAGGGACTCGCCTAAGCTCTCCCTCAAGCCCCTCCAAATACCTTTAAATAATGATTCTAAACAAATTCTAGAGTGGCAAAAAGATGGAGTGAAACAATTTTCCAGCCTAAGACAACTTAGAAAGTCATCAGAAAAGGTCTGCTGCATCAGGGTAAGAGAGGAGCACAGTCCAGCACAGGTCATACTAGTAAAAAGCAGGACCCAGCAAACCAGGATCAGGCCTTGGGATGACTGAATAGGTAGCAGCAGTGGCACTTTCCAGACCTCTCAGCCCACAGATAGTAAGAAGATTGGGCAGAAGGTCAGAAGGAGATTTATAGAGGTCCCTTTGTTGGCATCAGGGGCAAGACTCTGTTGCATTGCCTATACTTGGATCTGGGCCACAGTCCTGGCTCTTAGTCCCAGTGCAAGGAGGAGCACCAGCACAGCAGGGCTTGCAGCTAAAAGGGAGCAGGGACCCTGGTCACAATTCCAGGGTTGAAAAGAGTGCTTGTGGTCACTCACAAACCAGTGCACAGCACAGGAGAGTAATAAATACATCTCTTCCTAGATCATACCACGTTGGAAGACCAAAAAACTTACAGGTCCCTAAAATTACCTCTGAAAACAGCTACACAAAAACCTGAAGCTTGGGATAGTGCCCCCTCCACTTGGGAAGCAGAACCCCACTTTAGCATAAAATTAAAAGTCAAGAAATAGGCTGGAAAATGAGCAAGCAACAGAAAATAATTCTGACCATAGAATTACTATGATGACAAGGATGATCAAAACACATACTCAGAAGAAGAAAACTAAGTCAAAATTCCTGCATCTAAAGACTCCAAGAAAAATATGAATTGGTCTCAGGCTGTGGAAGAACTCAAAAAGGATTTTGAATATCAAGTAAGAGAGGTAGAGGAAAAATTGAGAAGAGAAATGACAGTGATGCAAGAAATCATGAAAAAAAGAATCAACAGCTTGATAAAGGAGGAACAAAAAATTGCAGAAGAAAATAACACCCTAAAAATGGAACAGGCCAAATGGGAAAAGAGGCACAAAAATCCAATGAAGAGAAGAATGCTTTGAAAAGCAGAATTGGCCAAATGGAAAAAGAGATAAATAAAAGCTCACTGAAGAAAATAATTCCTTAAAAGTTAGAATTGGGTAAATGGAAGCCATGGGACATTAAGAAACAATCAAACAAAATCAAAAGACTGAAAATACCAAGAAAATGTGAAACATCTCACTGGAAAAAACAACTGATCTGGAAAACAGATCCAGGAGACATATTTTAAGAATTATTGGACTACCTGAAAGTCAGAATCAAAGGAAGAGCCTAGACATTATCTTTCAAGAAATTATCAAGAAAAACTGCCCTGATATTCTAGAACCAGAGGGTAAAATAGAAATTGAAAGAATCCACTGACCACCCCTTGAAAGAGATCCAAAAATACCAGGAATATTATAGCCAAATTCCAGGCCTCCCAGATGAAGGAAAAAATACCTGCCAGCAGCCCAAAAGAAACAATTCAAATATCGTGGAACCACAGTCAGGATAACACAAGATTTATCAGATTCTACCTTAAAGGACTGGAGGGCCTGGAATATAATCTGGAGGGCAAAAGAGCTAGGATTACAACCAACAATTACCTACCCAGCAAAACTGTGTATAATCCTCCAGGGGGAAAAATACACATTCAATGAAATAGAGGACTTTCTAGCATTCCTGATGAAAAGACCAGAGCTGAATAGAAAATTTGTCTTCCAAATATAAGATACAAAAGAAGCATAAAAAGGTAGACAGGAAAGAGAAATCATAAGGGATTTGATAAGGTTAAACAGTTTATATTCCTACATGGGAAAATGATATTTATAACTGCTAAAAACTTTCTCATTACTAAGGCAGTCAGAAGGAGTATACATAGAAAGAAAGCAGAGATGTGGATTGAATGTGATGGTATGACTATCTAAAAAAATAAAATTAATGGATGAGTAAGAAGAATGCACTGGGAGAAGGGGAAAGATAGAGGTAGAATAGGATAAATTATCTGACATAAAAGAGGCTAAAAGAGATTTTACAGAGGAGGGGGAAACAGGGGAAGTGGGCAGGAGAACACATAAACCTTACTCTCATCAGAGTTGGCTCAAATAGGGAATAATGTACACACTGAGTTGGGTGTAGAAATCTATCTTGCCAGACAGGAAAGTAGGAAGAGAAGTAGGTAAGGGGGAGGATGGAGAGTGACTGACAGAAGGGAGAGCATTTTGGGGGAGGTAAATGTCAGAAGCAAAACACTTGAGAATGGACAGGGTAAAAGGAGAAAGTAGGATAGACAGGGAGAAAACAGGATAGAGAGAAATACATAGTTGGTAATCATTACTGTGAAAAAAAATTTTACAATGAGTTTCTCTGATAGAGACTTCATTTCTCAAATGCATAGAAAACTGAGTTAAATTTATATAAATAAAAACCACTCCTTGATAAATAGTCAAAGGCTTTGAACAGGCAGTTTTCAGACAAAGTAATCAAAGCTATCTACAATCAATACTCTAAATCACTATTGATGAGAAAAATGCACATTAAAACAACTCTGAGCTACTAGCTCATACCTGTCAGGTTGGGTAATACGACAGAAAAGAAAAATAACAATTATTAGAGAGGATGTGGAAAAATTAAAACAGCAATGTACTATGGTGAAGTTGTATGCTGATTCAACTATTCTGGGGAGCAATTTGGAACTATACCCAAAGGACTATAAAACCATGCATACCCTTTGACCAAGCAATACCACTACTAGGCCTATATCCCAAAGAAATTAAAAAACAAAAAGGAAAAGGACTTATCTGTACAAAAATATGTATAGCTGCTCTTTTTATTGGTGGCAAAGAATTGGAAATTGAGGGGATGCCCATCAATCGGGGAATGCTAAACAAGTTGTTGTATATGATTGTGATGGAATACTATTGTGCTTTAAGAAGTGATGAGTAGGGTGTTCTCAGAAAAACATGGAAAGACTTATATGAACTGATGCAAAATGAAATAAACAGAACCAGGAGACCATTGTACACAATAACAGCATTAGAGTATGATGATTTACTATGAATAACTCATCTATTCTCAGCAATGGAATGATCCAAGACAATTCTGTAGGACTTATGATGAAAGGTGCTATCCATCTCCAGAAAGAGAATTGATAGAGCCCGAATGCAGATCAAAGATACTTTTTCTTTACTTCCTTTATTTTTCTTGGGGTTTTTTGCCTATATTTTCTTTCACACAATGTCTTACATGGAAATGTGTTTTGCATGACTGCACATGTATAACCTATATCAAAATTGTTTGCTTTCTCAATGAGGAGAAGAGTGGGAGGGAGAGAATTTGGAATTCAAAATTTGAAAAAAAAAAAAAAGGAATGTTAAAACTGTTTCTACATGTAATTGGGAAAAATAATATATTAAATAAAATTGACAGTAACATTTTAAAAAACTTCTAGGAAAACTGGAATGTAGTCTGGAAGAAATTAGGTCTGGACCTATACCTTCCAGAGAGGGCATGGGTGTTCCTGTGGGAGAACATGCCCCTCCTTGCTAATCATATCATAGCACTTCCCTTACTTCCGGCAGAAACCCAAGATCTCCCCATGATTCATTTATTTTTTCAACCACACCCACAAGAAGGCAAGGTGTTCCGAGTGGTTCTGTAGAGTTTAGGTGGAACACACTGGCTTGAAGAATGAAACATAAAAGTTCTTCATAAATTTTCCATCCTAAATTTTAGTAAATCACTGGGCTCAGTAGTTATATAGTGTGGAATGGTCCTGAACAATTATCATTTAAATCCTAAAAGAACTTGAACACCAGGTCTAAACAGATCTGGTCTCTGGCTTCCCATAACTGGGACTTTTTTTCCTTCTATTCCCATGCCTAACTCAACACCTAGCAGATGATGCAGCTATTCCCTTTACAAGTGCAGATTCCCAATTCAGCAAGGTTAGCGCGTGCTTTATCTGTCATATGTTCAGGTTCATGGGGAGAATCCACAGGTTATCTGAAAAAGAAAGCTCCCAAGGGCAGTTTGCTCTATATAGCATAGTCGATAGACCTTGAGTCAGGAAGGCCTCAGTTCAAGTCCTCCTTCAGACACTTACTAGTTATATCACCTGGACAAGTCACTTGACTTTTCTCAGCCCAGCCTCTGTTCCCACATTTGTAAAATGGGGATAATAAAAGCACTTACCTCAAATGGTTGTAAGCAAATGACATAATATATGTAAAGTGCTTATAGAACCTTAAAGGGCTATATAAATGGTGGCTTTTATTATTGTCATTGTTAGCACACTGTAATTGGCTGGAAGCAGATCCAGTTCTACTCCAAGTATGTTGCATAGCAGCATAGATACTATTGAATGTCCTGGTTTGCTCACTTTGCATGTCTATGATGCTGTGGGTGGCAGTAGTGGGTTGTTGATTAACTATCCAAACTATTCAAAACAATCTGCTTATGAAGCTCCTTCAGCTTCCTTGGAAAAAAAAGTCCCTTGTACCTTGATCTAAGGGGCAAATGGCAATTTAAGACAGGGAACCACATGGCACATTCTAAAGAAATAGATTCCAGCCACAATAATGGTGGTATTCTCCTATGAAGGGTATAAATCTACTATAAAGTCAAGCCCCTCCTGATAGTACAATTTGAGGAAATTTGGCCTATAGTTGTAGAAGATCTCAAGGCTTCCATTTGGCAGGGAAGGGTCTCAGTATGCTGGCATCAGGCCAGACCTCAAAGGTAATGTTAGATATCCCGTGTTTTATAGCACTGATCATGCTATCAGATTATATTCTTGTTCCTCACTTCCTCTGGACATCTAGCCATTTCTGTAGTGCGGTGGCACCATAACCCACTCTTGAAAGCAGAGCAAGCAAGACTATTTTGCTTCTTTACTATTCTTAAGCATACTCTAGGGGCAAAAAATGCTGCCATCTGAGTTTCTTCCTCTGGGTACTAAATTTCATGACAGTATGTCAGCAAGAGTACTTTTTTTTCCTTCCAGTCACATGGAGAAAAATGAAAAAAATAATAGTGCCCATGGGGTATGGCACACGAGTAAGATCTAGGCTTCCTAAAATTGTAGTAAATTCTTGCAATCTAGTGCTTTTTCCTTCCAAATGGTGCTGACAGATCCCCTGGGCAGCCCTATTAGTGAAAATCTCCCAACTTATCAAGATGCAATCCCTCTTTACCCAAAACCCATTAATAGGAGTAATGCACAACTAAGAGGCATACAGCCTAAGGATCTGGTCCATCCTCTCTTTCTGATAGTTCTTGAGGCTTAGCCCTAGTAGCAACCCCTGAGATATTTACCTCTACAAAATACAGATAACTGGTGTTAAGTGTTTTAGCAGGGGCGATGCCATGAAAGTTCTCCAAGGATATTTCTGTTTAAGTCTTTCTCATATGACATCCCTTTTCAGAGTAAATGAATGAGCTCTAGCAAGTTCAGTAGGGTTAAGCTGTCAACAAGTTTTCTGTCTCTGAGAAAGGCTACAAGATTCAACTCCTGCTGGTGGAACCCCATCCTGTATGGCTTATACATACATTGGTTCCATTTCTGGCCCTAGCGCAAATCTCAGCAAAGTTACCTCCCTCTGCCGGAAAAAATACAATTACAGGCTTGTATAAGAATGGGTGAGAAGTCATTTAAGTACTTTGAAATGCACTCTTGTTCAAACTGTGAGGGGAAAAATTATAATGTTATCTAAGCAGGCTACAACATGTTGATGGAGAAGATCCATAGCTTCTTCACTAATTAAGTGCTGGAAGGTTGTCAGCACATTAGCCTACACAAAGGGCATAACCAAGTACTCATAACATCCAAACAAGAATAAAAAAGTCTTTGTCCCTAGCCCTAATTCTAGGGAGGTGATGGGCCTCACACAACTCCAAAATGGCAGAGATTCATGCTTTCTGAACCATGTTTAAAATACCTGAAATGAATAATAAATTATATAGCATTGTCAACATAACTGAGCAATTTGACTCCCTTTGAGGAAAAAAAAAAGAGATGCTCCTGATGGTGACCAGAAAGTCTGAGAAACACTTTTTTGACATTTGCTTGAATGTATCTCCATAATAAGATCTGTGCCTCACATTTAATGAGTAAATTTGTCTACATAATTGAGATCTTCAATTCAGTTAAGATCTTCTTGCCCAACCCCTTCATTTTACAGATAAAGAAATGAAGAGAGTTGAAGTCATTGACTGAGATCACAACAGTACTAAGTGTCAGGACCACAATTTGAACTCAACTCCTCTGATTCCAAATCCTCAAATACTCACGATTTTATTAAGGTTTGGAATGTATATTCCATAACCCAAAGGAGGAAATTCCAAACATGGGGCAAGCCAACAGAGAAGATATTTGGAAGAAGGGAGGATTTTCTGTTCTTTTCAACTCATGTAATATATTTAGGGCTGACCCTATCTCCCCATAATCTTCCTTCCCTTGATGGGAAATGGAAAATAGTGGCTAAGACAGGGAGTGACATCAACATAGGGAACAAAGCAAAGAATGGGAGGAAAAAAAGTAGGAATTATACTAGAGACTGAACCTGAGATTTCATTGATAATTCATATTTCCTAAGTAATCTTTAATAAATCCATTCATCATTGATTAATATTTGTCCTGCCCCTCCTTTTAAAATAATCTTGGCCCCCTACTTCTTACTTGGTATGAAAGCTGGTTATCCAAAACTGCTGATTACATTATCAATGTTACTCCCTGAGGAAGCATTCAATCACTCCTGGACAGGATAAATGAATTAATTTATCTTGAAAGAACAAATCTGCTCCTCCTTACCATTTCCTAAATTCCCCTAAACTATTCTAATTAACACCTCAGATTTTTCCTCTTTCTGGGCCGCAGCTTTCTTCTTTGATTTCTCCCTTGATCTCTCTTGTTTAGCAGAAAGAAAAAAATTATAGAAAAAGTAAATTTCATATTTCAATCTGTTATCAATTTTGAATAAAATATAACAATACTACTACTACAATTAATATCTACCATTTATATAGTGCTTTAAGATTGCAAAGATCTTTTCAAACATTATCTCATTTTGACTTAATAACAATCCTGGAAGGTGTTATTATTATCCTTATTTTAAAAATATGGAAACTGAGGCAGACACAGGTTAAGTAATTTGCCGAGTACACATAGCTAGTAAGTGTCTGTGGCTAGATTTGAACTCAGGTCTCCCTGACTTCCAGTTCAGGCTCTATCCACTGAACCACAAGTCTTCCCCATCCTGCTCTCTCCTGACTCAGATTTCTTTTTTGTGTCCCCAATCTTAAAAAGACTTCCATTACCTATTCCCCTTACTGAAATTACTCCCTTGCCCCTCCTTTTAAAGTAAACTCCTCCCTTCTTACTTCAATATCTTCCCATTATAACAAATAAATAAAATAAATTTAATTCCCCCCTTGCTGATGATTACAATTTCTCCCATCTATCTAATAAAAAAAATACAATAATCTCCTTCCCCAGTTTAAAACCAATGTCTTTCCTTTTCCATCCCCTCTCTCATAAAACAAAAATACTCCCTAATCTGCAATCTCCTGCTTTTGTTTTTAAACCCTTAATATGCATCTTTAAAAGAAGATAAACAAATACTTTTTATTCCCTGCCTTTTAACTGATGCATAGCAAATATAGAAGATTGCAAAGGATCTTTCTGTCTCTGTCTGTCTCTGTGTCTTCTCCATCTCTCTTTCAATCTTTCTGCCTCTCTCTGCCTCTCTCTCTCTCTCTCTCTCTCTCTCTCTCTCTGTGCGTGTGTGTGTGCATCTGTCTGTCTCTGTCTCTCTCTCTTCCTCCTCCTCCTCTTCCTCCTCTTCTTTCTGCCCTCCTTCCTTTTTACTCCCTTTGCTCTCCTCTCTCTTAGCAAATCAAGAGCAAATATGAAGAATTTTGGAATATAAATTTCTAGAGTTCATAGCCACAATTTTGTCAAATGCAAAACACATTTGTATGTGTTAATGGATGTGAAATCAAAGTGTGAAAAGAAAATATGATACCTTTCTTCAACAACAGAAAGGAGGGAAACATTTTCTTTTCCCTGACAATCTAAAATTGAGTGGGATCTATGCCTCACCAATGGTAAGCCTGTTGAATCTTGCATCTAGCACACTATGCAATTTGGTGCCTCCTTGGTTACAAGGATGGGTAAGGGTCACCCTGGGTCTCTGGCCATGGCTATGGTTACCAGGCAAGGCCATAGGATAGGAAGTCATAGCAACAAAAGACATTGTAGTGCAGTGGATAGAAGGTTTATCTTATCATTAGGAAGATGAGTCTGAATCCCATCTCAGACACTTGGTAGCCATGTAATAAAGCAAGTCACTCGATTTCCTCATCTGTAAAATGAGGTCATTGCACTCAATGATCTATAATATTCTCCTATCTCTAAAACTGCCGTCCTGTGACAAAGGAGAAGTGAGGAGGAAGTATATTCCATGAATGGGTAACAGCCTGTTCAAAGGCACAGAGATGGAAGATGAAGTGTTAGACATGACAACAAGCGGGACAGTTTGGCTTGATTGTAGACGTCTGGAGAGCACTGTTTTGTATAGAGTGGGTCCAGGACAAAGCTTGTTTGTGCCCTGGCTCTTCCAGAGGCTGCATTCTTAAGTCTCTTGCTAAATGTAATTTGTAACCAGAGGCTCCAGGTTGGTCCCCATAATCCCCATCTCTGCGGTTTGGGCCAAAAATGATTGGAGATAGAGCAGGGAGTTTTCACTCAACAGGATTTAAAAAGACAAACAAGGTCTATTCTTCCTCTTTCCGAATATGTGGCTTGAGACCCTAGTAGCTCTCCCTTAGACTAGGTGACAGAGATAGGGAAGGAATAGAAATCCCCAGCAGCGGCTATGGCACAGATATACACACGAGAGAGTATTTGCTAGACTAGGTGAGCCTGACAGTACATAGCAAGTCTCTGGCTGCCTCTTCTACATTTTTTCTTGTATACGTTGAGTGAGATCATTCTGTAGCCTAGCGATAGCATTATTCTTAATGAAATTGTAATAACATGCTAATTCTATCAAAGTCTTTCTACCTTGAAGGGTCTGGGAGCATGGCCAATTCAAGAACACTCCTATCTTCTCTAGATCAGTACTCACACCTTGCTGGGATGCTATGTGACCCATATAATTGCTGTAGGCTCTATAAAACTGGCACTTGCCAATCAATAGCTTTAGATTAGCTTCTTCCTGTAACCATAAAACTCATCAGTCTCACCTCATTTTCTTCTAATATCTTTCTGAAAAGGTTGTCTTGGAATATCTATGATGTTTAGTCCCTGAAGTTTCTGTGAACTTAAGAAAGTCTAACACTGATTCCTTCACCTTGTTTCCCTTGGCTCCAGGTCAATTCAGCCTATTAAGCAATGCTCTGTATTATGCTATGTCTCCTGGTATGTATGTGTTGTGGACACCAGGGGTGATTACCTGGAATGATGGGGAGGAATGTATCCCATCTCTTGGGTTTTGGCCATGGAGACATAACCATAAAGTGAGGTAGGAAGGTAGAGCTCTCTCTCTTTCCCAGAAATCCCCTCAGGTTCCAGTGGTCTTGGATTTGCAAAGTGGGGCAGATTTTCAAGTGCTCTAGACCTTGAAGGGTCTGAGGGGAAGGAAAAACGGCCAGCTATCACAAGCAGGATATAAAAGAGGACTTAAAGGAAAGCTGTTGGAGTTCTAAGCCACACAGTCAAAAATAGGAAGGAGAAAGAGAACAGGCCTTTATTAAGCACCTACTATATACTAGGCACTATTAAGCACTTTACAAATATTATGATCCTCACAAAAACCCTTGAAAGCAGGTACTATTATTGCCCCCATTTAACAGTTGAGGAAACTGAGGCAAACAGAGGTTAAGTGATTGCCCAGGATCATACAGCTAGCAAATATCTGAGGTTGGACGCCAGGTCCAGTGCTCTATCTACTGTGCCTCCTAGCTGCCCTTTATAAAAGTCATTTCTTCTTTTAAAACCTGCCCAGAGGGTATTTCTTACTGCCTAGTCACTGATAATCTTCAACACAGCCCCTGGTTATAGGGACCAAGCAGGAGCTTTATCTCATGCACGTCCTTTAGCAAGAGGCCTGAGCATGGAGCCTACCAAAAGGGATGAGAGCAAAGGTTAGTCACATTTTCCAAGAAATAGCCTGCAATAAACTTATAATCCCAGAAGGATTTGTTAAAGTCATATTGTGAAAGATATTAAATTCTGAAAAGAGGTGTTTGTATTTTATCCTGTAGGTGATTTGATGCATAGTCATTTCAGTCATATCCAACTCTTTGTGACCCCTTTGGGGATTTTATTGGCAAAGATACTGGAGTGGTTTGCCATTTCTTTCTCCGCCTCATTTTACACATGAGGAAACCGAGGCAAACAGGATTAAGTGACTTGCCAAGAGTCTCACAGCTAGTATATGTCTGAGGCTAAATTTGAAATCAGGAAAATGAGTCTTCTTGACTCCAGGACCTCTATCCATTTGCCACCTAGCTGACCCGATAGGCAATAGGGATCCCTAAAGATATCATTGTATCACGTTGCATGCATCAATTTAACATGTCATAAAAGTTGGCAAGCATTTTCTATGTGTTTTATTCAATTCTAGTAAATTGAGTACAGAATAATTCTGTGGCTTTTAGCATTGAATTTTTAGACTATTTATGCCCCCCCCCAATTTTTTTAAAGTTAACTTCATTAAGGGATTTTTTTTTTCAGGTCAGATAGAGTATTGATTTCCTAAAGTTAGAAATCCTAAGGTCATATTCACTGTCACAAAAAAATAAATCTTTGCCCCAATTATCTTACCATAATATAATTAAAACAATCATTTTAACTGAGGAGAATGTTTCCACCTTAGCATCAAATCAAGTACAATATATTAAGCTAATAAATGCTTTATCAAATAATACTTTAATAGCCAACAGAAAGAGTTTTGATATTAAAATTTTTTCACAAATAATTATTTCAGAGTATACATGTGGGGCTTCAGAAACTAGTTTTTCCAATAAGCAGATTTAGATCTGGAGAGCTACAATTATTAGCAAGCTTTCTGAACTGCCCAAAAATAGATATTTTATAATTTGAGTGAGACACCATAGGAAATTATGCGAAAGTCTTCATATATGTGTATTTAACAAAATTTAGCATAAAAAATTGAAAATAACAGCCTAGCACAGCACTTCTGACCAAAACTCACTGACAGGTATGCTCAAATTCAGCAAATTCAGCAAGAAAAATATTGCAAAGGGGACACGGAGAAGGGAAGTACTTTTGTCAAGATCAGGGGTTTTCAGACCCAGGACTAAAGGTTGAAGTCACATGAATTCCAGAAGGATTCAGCCATCTATAGTTTTACAAAAATGAACCCACTGGCCAAAGGATGAGGATTGAGGTAACACACAGCCAGCTTATTCTGGGACAAGATCTTTATGTGGTCTCTATTTCTTTCAGATCTTGTTCTTTGAAATACTAGGATCAACTAAGAAGACCTAGGTTATTTTGTAACTTCCTTTTGTTATTTATTATAGAAATCCCCTGTATGCTTTCCTGTAGTACTTTGTAAATAAGTATAGTGTTTTCTTTTTGGGAAACAGAACCAGAAAAAGCTTAACACTAGCTGATCAGGGTATTGAAATTATCCATCCAGTCTGGAGAGGAAGTAATAATAGATAAAAATCAGCAATGGCTTGGATTCTTTTTAACCTTCTCATTCTTCCATCTCCCCAGAAGATCTAAATGTATACTTCAAAGCTACAAGATTCCATTCTTCATGATGCAGAGATATAAAATTTAATAAATCAAGTTACATTTAAAAGCTTAAGGTCTCTAATAGACAGTAACACAGAAGGGGTGAAATTTTCAACCCTTGCCAAAGGCACAACAGATTCTTTTTCCTAGTTTTATTTATATTTTCATGTATGTTTTCCCATAGTGATTTATAATAATCCCCTTGATAAATACCTAAAATAGAAGTAGTTGTTTGGTCAGGGCAGGGAGGGAAGGAAGGAAAGGAGGGACACTTGAGTCTTTCCCTATAGACAAGCTTGGTTTGGAGAACAGACACAAGAATGGAGAGTTGAGTGTTGTTTGCATATAAGAGAAAAAGAAGAGGTGTTACATAGCATTATCTGGGATTGGTAAGCAGTAAGTATTGCCCTGGACCATAGCAGGTGGCATCACAGGAAGACTTAACCCTTGCTTCCTAGTGAGTCTTGGAATCAGACTATCTATATTCAAATCTTGGCTCAGATATTCAGATATTATGAAATATATGAATAGTTTGAAAGTCATTAACCTCTTGGTCCTCAGTTTCTTCATCTGTAAAATGAGGTTAGATTACGATGGTCTCTTAATGGAAGTTTCCTTCCAGCTCAAAATCTATAGTCTTATGAACTAGCTTATCCAGGGAAGCTATTGATTCTTTTCGTCCTTAGGACACAAGCTTTGCTAAAATATTTGAGAAAGCAAAAAACATATATTCCAATGACAGGACAAAATTTAAGTTTGCTGCCATAGCAATAACTACTATACGTGTCTACCCTACTACTCTGTTTGGGAGCTCCTTGATCATGTGAAAAATTCTTTTGGATACAAAATGATGCATTAGCTAGGATCCTCTCCCAAAGTCCTACTTTGATGCCCTGATAAACTCAGGTTATGACCCTGAGTGTCTGTAGGCTATTTCAATGAAGCCCTGGCAGGTCTTACACAGCTAGAGGCATTGATTATGCGCTGGGCAACAGAATGTCATGGACAGACTAGCCTAACTTACTCTATTGAGGGTTTATCACCACATGATTATCCACTGGATCATGTATTCTTTGGAGCCATAGCAATTCAGGAAACAGAAGGCAGAGATATAAAAGGGTTGCAACCTCTGTTGCTGTGAGGAGTGTCCACAATAATAAAATTAAAAACCTTTTAAGGGATTGAAGTATTATTTTTCAATTTACTCCCAATTTCAGCTTAGAGGGATTTTGTGTTTTTACCCTTCAAAAATCTTTATTTTCATAATGTGATATTTGTAGGCATCTCCATTAACAGGAAGCTTTAAAACAGAAATGACAAATTATATCTTAATTTAATTAGTCACATCTTCCATTCTCTAATGTGTGGGCCCATAAATAATTAGCTCCTTTATCATTATCCAGTAGGCTACTGGAGGAGGAAATACCACCAATGGTAAACTATAGGAAAAAGCAGAGACAGAGAAAGATAACACAGAAAAGGGCCATGGGATTTAGGATTGAAGGGTTGTTATTGTTGTGTTTGTCCTTCATTCTCAAAGAGAATTAATGACATCAGGAGGGTCATGTTTTGACTTGCAAATGAATTGGATTTAATAAGTCAGAGCTGCACAGAGTCATCAGCCTCACTCTCTCCTCCGACTCATGAGTCCAGTGGCAAGACATAGGTCAGGATGACTGGTGATGGCCCAGGATACAGTGGGAGACCCTGGCCTTTTTAAGCTAAAGAACAGAGAACAGTAGTATGGTTCAAGTAGAGTAAAGAACTTAGACTTCATAAGTAATTGGAACCTAAGAATGATTAGATTTTATGATAAAGCTTAAATAATATTTGGGTCACAAATTTAATTTTTGAGAGATTGAGAGATCTTTGTTCTACCTTGAGTTATGGTTTGCCACAATATTTCTTGTCCCACATGGCCAATGATTGATCCCTTTATCTGACAAAATGAAAACTCATCATTTCAATTTATTTTTTAATGCATAGTTAGCTCATTTGGGGGACTATGAAAGAAGAGGGTTTGAAAGATTTTAATAAGGTTATAGAGAAATTAGCAGTTCAACTGCTAATTAAATGTACCTATAAAAAAAGCGTGCATTAGCATTTCCACTGACTCCCACTTCATCATACTTCTATGTACATCTGTTCTGTGAACATTTAAGTCCTTCGAAGAAAATCTCTCAAAGTTAATAGTTTTACATGGTTGCCTAATTTGTAGTTGTTTGTGACATCAAATAATGAAAGATGAATCAGAAATCTTTTTTTTAAAAGTTGTCTTTTTTCACTTGTTTGGGTGTTAAAGGAACTATGAATTAAGCAAGAAAAACAATTTATCAATCTTGGCTACAGAAAAACTCCCACAAACCTTGAAATACTTCTGTGTAGGAGATAAATAATACATCTGACTAATGATCTCACAATTCTAAATTTAGTGGATGAGTCTAAGAAATCTATAGGTTCCCTCCTGTCTCAAAGCACTATTGAGGAGCTCACTCCTTGAAAAGACACAGTGATATTTACACTCCATTAATTCTGGTCTATTTTTGTTAATATCAATTTATTCTGATCTTAATTCCATTGATGCCACAATTTATTTTTTAAAATGCATAGTTAGATCATTTTGGAGAACATCAAATTATTAATCTTGGGCTCGTAGGCTTGATTGTCTTTTGGACATTTTATTTTATTTGATGTTAACAACAGTGGGGTCTACCATTTTCCTGAGGCATGGATCCAGGACATGATGGAAAACTTCCCAGGAAGGTGTTTTTATCAAACTTGATGACTATTATCCCCTTCTAGTAGTATAAATAGGCATAGATGGTAGGGCCAGAAGTAATCTAGAAAAATTTTGAAGGATTATAAAGTCTTAGGCTAGGAACAGAGGATCCTAGTGGACACAAGTATTATTTGCATCACCACTGCCAAAACAAAAATTGTGCCTTATAATAATAAGTACTTAATAAATGTTTGCTGGATTGAATAGGAGGAAAAAGCTTTGAGAAGGGAAAGGAAAGTTCAGAAAGTGAATAGCTCCTTAAGAAGATGGTACCTGACTTTGATGTGGTGGTGATGAACCTACAATCTCAACTACTTCCAAAAGGCTGAGCCCAAGAGCTCTGAGCTTCAGTGTCCACACTAAGTTCAGCATTAAGACAGGAAGCCCAGTGGAGCAGGTGACCACCAAGCCGACCATGGAGAGGGAAACTGGCCCAAGACTGAAATGGAGAAGGTCAAAACTCCCAAGCCAATTGGTAGAGGACTAGGACCATGAATAGTTAACTATGCTTATAGTCTCGGTGAGCTACAGGGACCCAGACTTTTAAGAATGGCCCTTGAAAATGCATTTATCGTTTTTGGATCATGGCTTAAAAATACAGGAATGATAGGCAGGTAGCCAGGAATGGAATCTCCTAATAAGGGCTGGTATAGACATTTACTGGCTGTGTGACCCTGGGCAAGTCATGTAGCCCTGTTTGCCTCAGTTTTCTCATCTGTAAAATCAACTGGAAAAGGAAATGGCAAACTACTTTGGTATTTTTGCCAAGAAAACCCCAAATGGAGTCATGAAGACTTCAAATTGAAAAGTAAGGTGAGGGATAGAAATGGATTAATTGCTGCTGAGTACAAGGGCTGAAGATCATATCCTCTCCTTCTCCACTAAGGAGATCTTCTGCTCTGGATTCATGCATTCAGTAACTGATCATATCAATCCAGGGGAAGCCTGGCCTCTAAAGGAAAGGTTGGGCTCTTTATCTCCTATTCTTTGGCTCTTTACAGGCCTGCCCTAGAGCCTTGAGGAAAATTACCTAAACCTTAAACTTTAGTTCATGCCTAGGCTACCCCGAAAGTGGAGAACATAAAGATATGCAGTATATGCTGTGCAGATCAGTTACAGGATAGGTATTTATTTCCTTCACACAAAAGAAATGCTAAAACCACAAAAAAATCACAAGTATCAATGGACAGGGAAAAAAAATTAAAGAAACATCAGCATTAACACAATTGCTTTTAGTTTCTCATAGGAGGTTGATACTTAAAACAACAAGATATGATAAAGTTTCTGGAATTATAGAGTAAGCATTTTATATTTTTAGTGTTCTGCATTGTCCAAACCATTCCCTCCATGTCAATGTTTTCTGCAAAGTCATTCCAGAGTTTAAGCTTCTCCCTCTGTCAGAGATATTTCCTTTTGGAAGCAGAAACTCCTCCCATCAGTCAGCTCCAAACAAAGAAACTCTCTGTTTCACGAAGGTTGCCACCAATCTAGCCTTGGGTGTGACATGCCCATCATGGGATCACCCTTTAATCACCTATGCTCAGGGATGTAAACTCAACCCAGAAAAAACAGTAAGGGGCCCAAGTCCCAAGCTCAGATTTATCCAAGTCCATTCTTTAGTGGCCATGGGCTCCCAAGTCATCATTTCTCCATGAGTTGGAGAAAAAGTCACACCTGCCCCATTCCTTAACAGGAAGTCTAGGGAGGGAGACTATTTGCCGCAATGGAGAATCAAAAGGAGCAATCAAGCCAGAAAACAGTTTCTCATTTCTAAAGTGATGCATTTGTATCCGTGTTACCAACATGGGGCTAACGGAATAATAAGGTAAATGCTTTGTCATCCTAAAGTGCAAGGTCCTATTTCCTTCAGTCACATAAACTTTGTTTGTTTCCAAGGGAACTACTGACTCATTGCCAAGCATAGTCTGTGTAATCTCCATAGCAGGTGCATATCCCTACCACTTAGATATGGTCAGCAGTACAACCTGCTTTACTACCTATTAAAATTCTTGAATTTGGTTTGAGGATCCTTTACCAAAAACATAATGATCACCTAGTTCCCTGCCCTTCCTGCTGAATTGCCACAGCTAGGACCTCTTGACCCCACCTACAGGTTTAAGCCCAATCTGATCTATAGGACCAACAGGCAGGGAAAATATAGATATGTAGATAAACCAAGAGACTCAAGGATCCTAAGCCTGATAGCTAATCCTACTATGATGTGCTACCTTAGAGCTGGTAACTATACTTTTGTCTTATTCCTTGTAGCCAAGCTCCCTTGCTATGCACTAAATCTTGTTCACTGAGTCTGAGCCTCTTCTTTGGTATTCTCTCTATACCACACTTTCTTTTGGATTGGGACACAAATTTATCTCATCATTCCTTCCCCTGAATCTCAGGTCAGGCTTTGGTTTTCTTGTACTTTCTACCAGACTTCCCCATTTGCTTTCTTAGATAGATGAAGCATGTCTGTCTCCAGACCACACAGATTCATTTGATCAAAAAGAAACATTTATTAAGCACCTATTACATGAGAGATATGAGGTGTGACGGAGGTACAAATATAAATATGATATGGTTTCCACCCTCAAGTCATGATGATTATACAGATTGGAACATGAATAAGGTATTCAAAATGCGTACAAAAATATGGGACACAGAATATGGTGTGTGTAAGAGCAGCACAAAATGCTATGAGATTTGAGATGGAGGGGTGAACACTTTCAGTTGGGAGCACCAAGGGATAGAATTGGCATTTTGGATCATAGAATTTAGAGTTGGGAAAGACCTTCAAGCTGGGATATGAAGGAGGTCAACAGGCTGAGATAGCAGAGAAGGGCATTCCAAGCATAAGAAATGGAATGAACAAAGTTGCAAAAGCAGGAAGGAATGGAATGTATATGATAATAATCGGTCATGATGGTTACATGGCTTAGAGTATGGGGTACATGATGGGGAGTACTATGAAATGAGGTTGGCAATTTAAATCAGTAAGCAGATAGAACAACACCAATGCTAGGCTAAGGAGATCGGATGTGTCAGTAGGTCAATATGGTTTTATATAGCAATCAAATGTTTTTGAGCAGTGGAACAACATGATCAGACCTGTGCATGGAATCAATATGTCAGCAGTGTGAGAGTGGACTAGAAGGCAGACAGACTACAAATGGAGACATCAATTAGGAAATGCAGTGGTCTGACTAGTAGTCACCAAATATTGTTAATTACATATCTGTATCAGTAAAAAATATTTGTGTGTAAACTCTCAATATTTATGTTATAGAAATACACTACTGTACTAATAATTATATACATTACAAAACTTACACAAAAACATAATTTAAAGGGAATGAGATGTGGATTAATTTATAATTGCTCCTAGAGTCAATAGGGAGGCACTGGACTTTTTTGAGTAGGAGAATGACAAGGTCAGATTTGTACTTTAGGAAAATCGCTTTGGCAATTGTGTGGAGAATGGATGGGAGAAAGGAGAGACTTAAGTCATGGAGATCAATTAAGAAGCTATAGTGATTATTCAGGCAAGAAGTGATGTAGACCTGTGCTAGAATTGTGAGTGAGTAAGTAGAGAGAAAAGAATACTTGAGAAATATGTTTGAAGTAGAAAGGACAATATTTGACAATTGGAAATGCAGAGTTTAAGATGCACGGATTATGAATCTAGGGAATTAGAAGGGTGATGGTAACAGTAATAGGAATAGGAATAGGGAAATGCAGAAAACGGCTGGGTTTGGGGGTAAAGATGATATAATGATTTATAGGGTATGTTTGCTCATGTAAGAGGTATATATCTACATGGGTTGTCTAAACATATAGAAAGGTGTCTTGAGGTGAGTTATGGATAGATATCTGATAATCTTGTTGACCCCTCTCCTAGGGAAACTATGATTCCCTACCTTGAGAGGAGCAGGAAAAAGGCTACAAGGCTGGCCTCTCTGTTATCCTCTCAGAGAAGGATACTGAACTAAAATTATCTCTATCTGTCTCCTTAAATCTTGCTGGCCTAGGGGCACATTTGGTTCAAAACAAAAAGCTGCTGGCTTCCCTGGGCACTATATCTTAAACAGAGAAGGGAAGCACTTAGTCTACATTCACTGGCTTCCTCCAACCAATGCAAGTTACACAAAAAAAGATTGTCACAAATGGTGACTAGTGACTAAACCAATTTATCCAAGCAAAATGACAAATAAAAATCGGAAGTCATACAGATTAGAATATACTAGACAATACACAGAGTGAATGAATTCTCTTTCTGGGAATGAGATATCTAACTGTCAACTAATAGAGAAGCCCCAATCTCACCCAAGAAGAAATTCCCCAAAGTCTTTAGGGAAGCAAGTTGGAAATCAGGGACATGTTGAGGAGCTGGTAAGACAGATGTGAGGGATAGAATTCTTTTAGACATAGTACCTAGAGGACTTGGATGTGGTAGACAAAAGAGAGATAGAAATCAGAGATGCTTAAGTTTAAAATATGGATAAATGATAAATGATGATTCTATTGACAAAGCAAAGAAGGTAGAAGAACGGGCTTGTAGGGCAAGGTTATGAACTCATAAAACTAGCTGACTGACAGAACGCCTACCTCTAGATCTCCCAAATGTGACTGTGCAGTTGAATAGCCATCTGTTACCTGAAATCAATACCCAGATACTCCACCCACATATCTTGATGTCCTCTGATTAAATATGACTGGGACCTTGCTTGTTTTCCTATTCCATCAAAGCAGGTTTGCCTAGTCACCAGTCTCAGTCATCCATGGACCATCCCATTGCTAATTAAGCCCTAGAACTGATAAACAAAATTTCTGGGTAATTATTTCTAACTCCAGAGAGACCTACTTATTGGTGGGAATGTTCATTTCAATAGTCCAAAAGAAATATTTATTTTTAACTTGAAAGAATCTTATTGCTATAAATCATATCAAGTGAGTATTATATTAGTGAACAGTTAATGACCTATGATTCATGAATACTGATAATAATCATATAATGAAAGGCCAGCATTGAGTGAGGATAAATAATACAACTACTGACGCATATTGAAGGCATTTAAACAAAGCAAAATAATCACATCCAAATGCTGTCTTGCTAGCTAAAGGATTCCCTCACTGGCAAGAAGGATCAGCCATGGTCAATTCTTGACCTATTCCCCATACATTTTTTTTTAACAAAAGTCATTTTAGTTATCAAGGTAGCAACAAAACCAGAATTTTGGAGCCAGGTCTACATGGTAGTATTATAGAATGGAAAGAACAATAACTCTGGAGATAGAGATCCTGAGTCCAAATCCCAACCAACTCTGATACTATCTATGTGATCTTGGGTAAGTCACAACCTCTATGGACCTCAGCTTCCTCAACTGTAAATTGAAATTTTCAGGCTAGTTGGCCTCTGACATCTCTTCCAGTGCTAGATTGATGACTTTCTTCCTCATTGCCAAAGTTAAGAATAGTGTCTATAGGATTCTTAAAAGTACTTATAGGATCAGATAACTTGGAAGGGAACCTACAGCTAATCTCACCTACCGTCTTCATTTTAGAGATGGGGAAACTGAAGCCGAGGGAGACTGTGACTTATTTAAGAACACATAGCAATCTTATGGGAAAGATGAGTAGTATATCTCTTTACTTAGCTAACAGATTACTAATGTGTACTTAAAGATGTGAAGTCTTATGAAAAATATATACAAATATACATTCATATGTGTATATACACATATATATATACACATATCGATGTGTATATTTATGTGTGTATATATTTTTTTTAATTTTAAAACATCAACCCATTACCTTTCTTTTATCTCTTTATTTGGAAAAAACTATTGTAACTCCAAAGTTTTGTTATTTGTAAACACTGTTTTCCAATAAATCAGCAAGGCCTGTTACATAAGTTTGAAGGTTAAAAAAATGTTCTTACTGGACCTGGCACTTGCAGTGTCATTCAAGTAAACCAAAAGTAATTTTAAATCAGCTTTTATTGAACAAAATATTGCTCAGCACTTAATTATATTTTTTCAAAAGCTTTAACTTTGAAACATAGAGGACAAGAATATCTACTTTATGCTTCTAATGACTATCAGTCAATAAGTATTGATTACACACCTACTCTGTTGCTAGGTGTTATGCTAGGTATTAGGAATACAAAGAAAAGATAACACAGTTCTAATTCTTGGGGATATTATATTTTATCACAGCATTATATATAATGTGTGTATATATGTATATGTACATACATGTGCAACTAATACGAAATAAATATGAAGTAGTTTAGAGAGGGGAGTACTAGCAGTTGGAGGCATCAGAAAAGACTTCAGAGAAGGAAGCAATTGATCTGAAACTAGAAGGAAGCAAGTGATTACATGAGGCAGAATTAAGGAAGGAGTACATTCCAGAAAAGGTGATGGCCAGTGCAAAGACATGAAGAAAAGAGATGGAGTGTCTTGTGTGGGGAACAGTAAGAAGGCCATTTGGCTGGACTATAGAGCACAAGAAAAAGAATGACATAAAACAGAGATGTTTGTCCTAATCACTCCCAAGTGGGTGAAACCATATTAAAATGTAATTGAGAAATATATAACAAGATAATTAAAAAAGCAATAGAACATAGCTAGTGTTAATACGCCATTTTCTAAGTTAATATGGGGTCTATAGCAATGAAGGCTATAAAGGGCAGGCTGTAAAGAGCTTTAGAAGTCAAACTGAAGAACTGACATTTGATCTCAAAGGCAATAGGGTGCCACTGGAGTTTATTGAGCAGGGGAGGGACATGATTAGATCAGTACATACATACAGTAATCACTTTGGCAGAAGTACAGAGGATGGATAACACTGGGAGAGACTTAAGATGAGAAGACCAATTAGAAATCCAATGCAACAATCCAGATGAAAGTGATGAGGGATTAAAGCAAATTATTATGATGATGAAAACATACTTAATCTGATACTCTGATAGATGTATGTCTTAATTGACTACTTTCACCAATACAGATTACAACCTTTCTATACTTTCTCAGCACCTGTAATTATTATCACTTTCCATAGATCTTCCATAGGTATGGTAGCCTCATAATAGTCATCCAATGTGCTAGAAGAGGCCTTTCAATGATAACTCAAAGATACCAAAGTACTACTTCAGTTCTCATTTTAAAGAGATGAGCATCCCACCTCCATTTTTAGTTATGTTCTCAAGATTTTCTTTTGCTTCAGTTTCTGTGCACATCATAAAATTTTAGTACTCTTTACCATCACTGTATTTTTAATATATGTCCTACATTTATTTATCTATGAATATGTTTACTCCCTTTAGTAGCTCCTTAAGTATACGTAGTTTCACTTTTGAATTTGCATTCTCAATGCCTGGCCTATAGAAGATAATAAATGCATGTTTGATTGAACAATAATATTCTGCAACAGACTAATACCCATTGTTTATCTTCCCATTGTACTTTGAATAATGTGTAAGCAAGGGGAGGAATGGCCCCCACCCGTGTAGTGAGGCCCACTTGTGGCAAGGCTTTTTGTTGCACATGGCTCAAAAGGAGGCAGAATAGACATCTAAAACTTCTCCCCTGACCCTTCTCCAAGAAAGATTTTCATTCCTGCCAAGAGAAGAAGTAGGAAGTTGGGGCTGGAGGCCACTTTGCTCACTTCAGAGAGGTACTAAGCGAGGATTATATCCATCTGCTCTCTTAAATATTGTTCATCTAAACCATATGATCAGGTTCTATCTAACTTCTGATCACTGTCATTTCAAGGCAGAAGAGGAACTTTAAGATTTATAGCCAAGGCATGACACAAATACCAGTTCCACAAGGAACACACTTAGCAAATAGTAAAGAAATCCATTTATCCAAATCATAGCAAAACAGACATTAGAGAAGGCAAACATAGGAGAATATAGACCAGACAATACAGGGTGAAAGGGCTCTCTTGGAAGCAAGGTAACTCAGTTCAACCAAGAGAGAGGGTTCTAAATCCCAATCAAGGAGAAACTCCCCAAAGTATCTAGAGTAGCAAACTAGGAAAAGGAATACAATGGAGTCTGCTAGCTCCTCTCATGTTTGCTTCTTCACAGAATCTTTTCTTTAAGCACCCTGAGGTGGAGTGGTCTCTTCCATCTTCTCTCTTGAAGCTAGAAGTAATGCTATACTAGAAGACTGGTTTGGAGAGACCCAAAAGGGGACACCTGCTTGAAGAGTCCCCAAACAAGAACTTAAAGGGTGCTCTCCACAAAAGTAACTCGCCTTTGGAGAGTCCCAAAGGGGACTGGCTGAGAGCAGTCCTTGCCTCAATCAACACCAGGAAAGAGAGAGGTCAATCTATCCAGTTAATTCCTTTTGTGTGTACGTTCAGTTCTGGCTTAGTAGCCAACAAAAAGTCCTCTTCTTTACCACACAGTAAACAGATAGGAAGTATAACAAAGTTTTTGGGCATGCTCTGAAATGGAAAGCTAGGTCCTTCCATTCCATCCATGTCATTATAGATTTCCAGAAACAGCTTCTGCATGAAGGATTCTATCATGCAGAGCACATTGTGCATGCTCCTAAGGACTGGGCTCTCATTGGCCAGACCTCCAATTACATCACAATTTAGCCATTTCCCAATTAATGGATATCTTCTTTGTTTCCAGTTATTTGTTACAACAAGAGCTGTTATGAATAGTTTTGTACATATGAGTCCTTTCCCTCTTCTCCTTCTTCCCTCCTTAACCCCTCCCCAAGCTTTTTCCTCTTCAGGATAAACAACTCTAATTCATCTCATTCCACTGGGTATAGACTACTTTTTTCAAGACTTTTGACTGTGAAAGAGAAGATAGTCATGTAGAAATATCTAGATTGGGTAGAATGGTGAATGGAAGGTTTAGAGTTGGAGAGACTAGAGAATGTTTGTAGACAAATGGGAAGAAATCAATGGAGGGAGTAAAATGGAAGATTTGCAATTTACTTATACATAAGTCTTGACTGTATTACAGAACTGTAAGTGCAGCTTCACAGAAGCCTAAGGAGGAAAGGGCACAAAAAAAGAAAGGATGAGGTCAATGGTGTCAAATGATGCAGAGAGATTAAGAAGGATGAGACCCCGGGATATGTGGGAGAACAGGCACACTAATACACTAAGGATGGAGGGGAAGGTCCCCTGGAAGTAATTAAGATGGGAAAAGGAATTGATGCAGAAAGATCCTGGAAAAAAAGGAAAAGGAATGAATTAAGGGCACAAGTAAGGGGATTAGCCTTGGAAAGGAAGGCTAATTCTCTTTGTGAGACTAGAGGAAATAACAAGAGAACAGATGAGGACACAGAATGGTTTAAAGGAGTGGAGAAAGGATATAAATAGGATGTGAGGTTATCTACTGAAGATAAAGGGGAAGAAGGAGATTTGGGGCTTTAGCAGAGAAGAGGGTTGAAACAGCTGTTGTAAGAAGTATGCAGAGTAATCAATCAGATACCAAAAAAAGAATCATCATGCAATAATGAAGACCAGTTGAGGTTAGATAAAATGAATTTTTACTGGGACAAGTCACAATGGCTTTTATACTCAAAATTTTTTCAGGCTGAGTGGGATTTGTTAGAGTTTGTGATCTACTGACATATCCTTCAAGACCCCAGCATCACTTTCATACCATGATGAAGCATCAGAGTGGTACTTTGATACTACAGTGCATGGTATTTGTATACACTTTCATATATATTTTTGTAACACATTTATTAAATATTCCTCTAGCATACTTATCAACTATATTTCAACATTAAATACTATACTGTCTTGTATTATTTTTAATGGTTTTGTGTTGTCTAATTTTTGTCTCCAACTACAATCTGTTCCTTGAGGGCTGTGAATGTTTCTGGGTATGTTCTGAGTGCTGGGCACGAAGGCATGTTGAATTGTTTTGACTTTGTTGGTCTAAAATAATTTGTTTTGGAAGTTTGCATTTGGGTAGTTTAGGTACCACTTGACTAATCAATCTATATCCCCATCTCCTAGAGTTCCACATATACTTTTTTTTATCATAATCTAATCATAATGTGTTATATGCCATATTTCAAAAGCATGACATTGACCTTAAAACTCTTTCTCACTTTAAGGTGATTAGCTGTTCATGTGTACATTAGAGGTAAGACCTAATATTTTCTATTACTATAATTATGTAATTAATTCAATTATTCTCATTGTTTTGCTACCTTCCTCCAGATATCAGGTGGTACAAGGCTAATCAGTATTACTACACTATCATGAGTTATTTACCTTAAGGATCTTGTTATTCTGTGAGAATTACTATAAAAAACATGACCTAGTTCCTTAACATAACTGCATCATTTGTTTGCTAAGAAAATACATACTGCTATGGAGTACCGTAAGTCTAAACCATAATTCCCAAAGCTGTTAGGTTGAACCACTCTCTCCAAAGTAACCAGCATTTTGAGGAATAGCTAGTGGGATCTTTTAAAGCATTCATTATCTTTCTCCCTAAACCAACCGTTTCCAGTAACCTAGTTTCCTAAGTTTGAAGTTATCTTCTACTATTCTCTCTCCCATACCACTATAGCTAATAAGTTGCTACGCCTTCACAAAATATATGGCATTTCTCCCCTTCTCTCCATTCTCGAACAAAGCAACAAAACCCACTACACTAATGCAGGTACTCATCATTTCTCTGACTTAGATGATTGCAATACTCTAGTTGGTTTTCATGTTTCCCTTCTCTCCCCATCTCCAATTTAGTATCCACACAACTGTTGATTGATTTTTCTATAATATAGTTCTGACCGTGTCATTTCCCTGCATGAGAGGAATGTTATTCTCGTGCTCAAGTTTCAGTAGCTCCCTAAAATGAAATGCAAACTCCTCAAGCTGAGTTTTGAGGCTCTTTACAGCCTAGCTTCAAACTATCTTCGAAATGGTTTCAAATTACTCCCCTTCTAGCACTCTGTATTTGAGCCAAAGGAACTAAATTGCTGTTTCCTATACATATATCAGTCCTTTCTCTGGAGGTGGAGAGCATCTTCCTTCATATGTCCTTTGTAGTTGATTTGAATATTCATATAATTCAGAATGGTTTAGTTATTCACATTTGTTCTTTGAACAATATTGCTATTAGTGTATATAATGTTCTCTTGGATCTACACATTTCGCTCTTCACTATTTCATCTAAATTTTTCCATGCTTTCCTAAAGTCAACCTGCTCATCATTTCTTTTTTTTCTTTTACAAAAATGACTGATTTTTCATATTATTTTTAAAAATATTAAAATAAAGGATTACTGTATTAGCAGGAGAAGAAAAATGTTTGGAAATTAATGTGATGTGAAAAGAAAAGGCACTAACAACAAAAGCAAAATTAAAAGGACCCTTCCAAGTCTTAGATTTTTAGAGTTTTTTTAAACACATTCCCAAAAATGCATGCAATCTCTTCCAATGCCCCTCCCCAACATTATCACCCAGAAAGTGTGTTACAGTGAGAACATCACTATAATACTATGGAGATGTCTATGGAGGCCACAGTGTCATATTTGAGGGCCTCACATCTCTCACCAGAGTATTATTAGACATCTCTACCCTTTTTCTGAGTTTGGCTTACTCATTCCAACTTGTTTTCCCACAAGCAGATCAGAGTTCCCAGAACTAGAATGCCAATACACAGCTATAATGAAACTCTCTCAGGGTGGAGTTTCCCCGATATAGAGGAAATAGGCTTCCCCTATTCACTATGCTGGCTCTTGAGTCCCAATTGATGTTTTTCTACCTATATAACCAGTCACTCATAAGGTACTGTATCCACACAGTGTGTAATATTCATACAACTCATCATTAACAACTTGGATCTTAAAGACAATAAAGTAAAAGAAAGAATGTTGTAGTTATTAATGTAGTAAAGCAAATATACAAATAATAAAATATATCACAATGTATATATAAATCCATATCACAGTCTTTGATCAAAGCACTCTACAGCAATGGTAAAGAATAAGAACACACTTATTGGGAACTTGGGAGAAAAAAAAACAAAAAAACATGATAGAAGAAAACTCATGTACTTAGGGAAACACAACTCAGATTTCAGACTTCAGTGTTACTGGTTCATTCAGGAATGTCTGCATCACACCAAAGGGCTTCTCAACTCACTGCTTGACTGTTGATCTTCAGTACTCTTCAGCAAGGGGAACATCTTCTTTTCCTTTTCTCTCCTCCAGCATAGTCTTTACAAGATCTTTTAATTAATATCCCCCTTTTCCTGCTTCTCTTAAGTCTTGTGTTTGAAAGTCAAATTTTCTATACAGCTCTGGTCTTTTCAACAAGAATGCTTGAAAGTCCTCTATTTCATTGAATGTCCATTTTTCCCCTGAAGGATTATAATCAGTTTTGCTGGGTAGGTGATTCCTGGTTTTAATCGTAGTTCCTTTGACCTTTGGACTATCATATTCCAAGCCCTCTGGTCTCTTAATGTAGAAGCGCTAAATCTTGTGTTATCCTGATTGCGCTCCCACAATACCTGAATTGTTTCTTTCTGGCTGCTTGTAATATTTTGTCCTTGACCTGCGAACTCTGGAATTTGGCTACAATATTTCTAGGGGATTTCCTTTTGGGATCTCTTTCAGGATATGACTGGTAGATTCTTTCAATTTCTATTTTACTCTCTGCTTCTAGACTATCAGGGCAGTTTTCTTTGATAATTTCTTGAAAGATGATGTCTAGTCTCTTTTTTTGATCATGGTTTTCAGATAGTCCAATAATTTTTAAACTATCTCTCCTGGATCTATTTTCCAGGTCAGTGGCTTTTCAAATGAGATATTTCACATTGTCTTCTATTTTTTTTTCATTCTTTTAGTTTTATTTTGTAGTTTCTTGATTTCTCATAGCATCATTAGCTTCCATTTCCTCCATTCTAATTTTTAAGGAAGTATTTTCTTCAGTGAGCTTTTGGACCTCCTTTTCCATTTGACTAATTCTACCTTTTAAGGCATTCCTCTCCTTATTGGCTTTTTGAACCTCTTTTGACATTTGGGTTAGTCTATCTTTAAGGTGTTATTTTCTTCAGTATTTTGGGGGAATCTCCTTTAGCAACTGCTGACTTGTTTTTCATGATTTTCTTGTATCACTCTCATTTTTCTTCCCAATTTTTCCTCTGCTTCTCTTACTTGATTTTCAAAATCCTTTTTGAGCTCTTCCATGGCCTGAAACCATTTCATATTTTTCTTGGAGGCTTTTAATGTAGGAGCTTTGTCTTTGTTGTCTTCTTCTGATTGTATGTTTTGATCTTCTTTGTCATCAAAGTAAGTTTCTATAGGCTGACTTTTTTTTTACACTGTTTGCTCATTTTCCCAGCCAAATACTTGACATTTTAGCTCTTTGTTAAGGTAGGACTCTGTCTCCAGTGTAGAAAGTGTACTTCAGGGGTTTTGTGCAGCTGTTTCCAAAGTTACTTATAGGGGCCTGTAAATTTTCAATTATTCCAAGGTGGTATGATCTAAGGAGAGGTGTTTACTCCTTTCCTGGCTTATGCTCTGCTCTGTGAGTGGCCACAAGCACTCTTTTCCACCTTGGAACTATGAGGATTACCTCTTCTCTGTAGCCACAAGCTCCACCACATCACCACTCCTCCTCACCCCAGGACTGCCACCCAGGACTACGACCCAGATCCAAGCAGGGCAAAGCAAAAGAGTCCTCTGCAGGAGGAAAGACATCCCTGCAATTTCTGTTCAGCTCTGTTCAGCTGCTCGATCCTGCCATTGTCTGTGAGCTGAGAGCTCCTGAAGCAGCACCCGCTGCTGCTGTTGCCAGTGATGTCTTTACTGCCCCAGAGCTGGGGCCACACCCCACTCCTCTCTCACCCAGGTCCGACAGACCTTTTCCACTGACCTTCTAAGTTGTCTTTGGCGTTTGTGGGTTGAGAAGTCTGGAAACTACCAGCTGCCAATGATTCAGTGCCCTGAGGCCTGTTCCATCCTGTCTGTGCCAGTGCGGCCCACACTGAACTTCCCTCTTCCAGCCTGGTACACTAGACCTTTCCTGTTGACCTTCCAGATTGTCTTGGGCTGGAAATTTGTTTCACTCTGTCATTTTGTGGGTTCTGCAGCTCTAGAATTTTTTAGAGTCATTTTTCACAGGTATTTTGAGGGTTTGGGGGGAGAGCTCAAGCAAATCCCTGCTTTTACTCCTTCATCTTGGCTCCACCCCACTCATCATTTCTTACAACACAGTAGTATTCCATCACAATAATATACCACAACTTATTCAGCCATTCCCCAATTGATGGGCATCCCTTCAATTTCCAATTCTTTGCCACCACAAAGAGAGCTTCTATATTTTATATGGGTACCTATATATAAAACCTATATAAATATATAGGTTCTTTGCCTTTTTCTCTGATCACCTTGGTAAACAAACCTATGGTGGTATTGCTGGGTCAAAGGGCATACACAGTTTTAAAACACTTTGGGCATAATTCCAGATTGCTCTTCAAAATGGTTGAAACAGTTCACAGTTCTACCAGCAGTGTATTAGTGTCCCAAATTTTCAACATCCCCTCCAACATTTTTCATTTTCCCCTTCTATATTTTAGCCAATCTGATAGGATATGTGAGATGGCATCACAAAGTTTTTTTCATTTGCATTTTTCTAATCAATAATGATTTGGTGCATCTTTATATGACTTTATATAGCTTTAATTTCTTCTTCTGAACACTACCTGTTCATATGCTTTGGCTATTTATCAACTGAGGAATGGCTAATATTCTTATAAATTTGACAAAGTTTTCTATATATTCGAGATATGAGAATGTTATCTGAGAAACTCTATAATTTCCCCCCAATTTTCTGCTTTCTTTCTAATCTTGGCTACATTTGTTTTATCTGTACAAAACCTTTTAAATTTAATATAATCAAATTATGTTTCACAATTCTCTCTATCTCGTACTTATTCATAAATTCTTCCACTATCCATAAGTCTGATAGGTAAGATATTCCATGTTCTTCTAATTTACTTATGATATCTCCCTTTATGTCTAGGTCATTTATCCATTTAGACTTTATCTTGGTAAATAGCATAAGATATTGGTCTACACCTAGTTTCTGCCATACTGCTTTCCAATTTTCCCAACAATTTTTACCAAACAATGAACTCTTATTCCAAGAATTTAAATCTTTACATTCACCAAAGTTAAGGTTACTGTAATAATCTAGTACTTTGTGTTGTATATCCATTCTATTACCCTGATTCACCATTCTATTTCTTGCTCAGTACCAGATAGTTTTGATAATTATCACCTTAAAATATGGTTAAAGATCTGATACTGCTAGACCTCCTTCCTTTACATTGTTTTTCATTAATTCCTTTGATGTTCTTGACCTGTTGTTCTTTCAATTGAATTTTATTATTTTTTCTAACTCAGTAAAATAATTGTTTGGTAATTTAATTGAGATGACATAGAATGTATAAATTAGTTCAGATAAAATTGTCTTTGTTATATTGGCCCTGCCTACCCATGAATAATTAATATTTCTCTGATTATTTAAATCTGACTTTTTTTGCATTAAAAAGTGTTTTATAGCCATGTTCATATAGTTCCTGGGCTTGTCTTGGCAGGTATTAAAAGTTCAGCCATTTCAGTCATGCTCAACTCTTCATGACCCCATTTGGGATTTACTTGGCAAAGATACTGGAGTGGTTTGCCATTTCCTTCTCTGCAACATTTTACAGAAGAGGAAACTGAAGTAAAGAGGGTTAAGTGACTTGCCCAGAGTCACATAGCTAATTAGCCTGAAACTGGATTTAAACTCAGGTCTTCCTCAGGTCTTTCTAAGCCTGGACAATCTATCCACTATACCATCTAGCTGCAGGTATACTCCAAGGTATTTTATATTGTCTATGATTATTTTAAATGAATTATCTTTTACTATCTATTCTTGCTGGGTTTTGTTGGTGATATATGGAAATACTGATAATTTTTGTGAGTTTATTTTATATCCTGCTACTTTACTAAAATTATTAATTGTTGTAATCAAAGTGTGCATACCCTTTAATGCAGCAATATCACTACTAGGTCTGTATCCCAAAGAGATCATTAAAAATGGAAAAATATCTACATGTCCGAAAATATTTATAGCATCTCCTTTTTATGGTGGCAAAAAATTGCAAATTGGGGGGATGTCCATCAATTGGGGAATGACTAAACGAGCTGTAGTATAAGAATGTAATGGAATACTATTGTGCTATAAGAAATGACAAGCAGGTGGATTTCAGAAAAACCTGCAAAGACTTGCATTAATTACTGCAAAGTGAAATGAGCAGAACCAGGAGAACATTGTACTTAGTAATAGCAACATTGTGCAATGATCAACCATGACTGATGTAGCTCTTCTCAGCAACATAGTGATCCAAGACAATTCTAAAAAACTCATGAAGGAAAATGCTATCCATATCCAAAGAAGAACTAATGGACTCTGCATGCATATCAAAGCATATTATCTTCACTTTATTTTTTGGCAGTTTTTTTTCCTTTTGTATCATTTCTTCTTTCACAACATGACTAATATGAAAATGTTTTACATGATTATATGTACATATATGTATGTATATAACCTATAACAAATTGTTTATCATCTTAGGGAGGAGGGAGGGGAAGGAGGAAAGGGAGAGAGAAAATTTAGAACTCAAAATTTGATTTAAAAAATGAATGTTAAAAATTGTCTTTTCATACAATTGGAAAAAATAAATTACTGTTTAAAAGAAAAAAACTGTTTCAACCAGCTTTGTAATTGAATCTCAGGATTTTCCAAGTATACTATCACATCATCTACAAAAAGAAACAGTTTTAACTCATTGCTGGTTCTGATTTCTTCAATTTCTTTTTCTTCTGTTATTGCTATTGATAGCATTTCTAATACAATATTGAATAATAATGGTGATAATGGGCATCCTTGTTTCACTTCTGGTCTTATTTGGAATGCTTCTAGCTTAACCCTGCTACAGATAATGCTTGCTGATAGTTTTAGATAGGTGCTTCTTATCACTTTAATGAAAAATCCATTTATACCTATGCTTTCAAGTGTTTTTAATAGGAATAATTGCTGTATCTTGATTTTACATAATCATGTGATTTTTATTACTCTTATTATTGATATAATGAACTGTGTCAATAGTTTTCCTTATACTGAACCAGCACTGCATACCTGGCATAAATCCCACTTGGTCATAATGTGTTATCTTTGTGTTATATTACTATAGTCAGCTAGCTAGTATTATATTTGGAATTTTTGAATCAATATTCATTAGTATATATTCAGTTCTTCCTCTGTTTTTGCTCTTCCTAGTTTAGCTATCAGCACCATTTTTTTTCATAAAAATAGTTTGGTAAAGTTCCTTCTTTGCCTATTATTCCAAGTACTTTATTTAATATTGGAATTAGTTGATCTTTAAATGACTGTTAGAATTCACTTGTAAATCCATGTTTTTTTTTCCTTAGGAACTCATATATCATCTGCCCAATTTCTTTTTCTAAAATGGGTTTATTTAGAAATTCTCTTTCCTCTTCTGTTACTCTGGGCAGTTTATGTTTTTTGTAAGTATTCTTCCATTTCACCTAAATTGTTGAATTTATTGACATATAATTGGGCAAAATAACTCCTAATAGTTTCAATTTTGTCCTCATTAATGGTGTATTCACTTTTTTCAATTTTGATACTAGTGATTACCTAATAATCACTGCCCCTGCAATTTTTAAAAATCGTATTAACCAATGGTTTGTCTACTATATTTGTTTTTTTCATAAAATCAATTCCTAGTTTTATTTATTCATTCAATTGTTTTCTTACATTCAGTTTTATTAATCTCACCTTTAATTTTCAGGATTTCCAATTTGGTATTTAATTGAGGATTTTTAATTTGTTCTTTTTTCTAGTTTTTTATAATTGCATATAAAATTCATTGATCTGCTCTTTGTTTTATTGATTATAAGCATTTAGAGATATAAATTGTCCTCTGATTACTGTTTTTGCTGCATCCCTTAAGTTTTAATATGTTGTCTTATTATCATTCTCTTTGATAAAATTATTCATTGTTTCTATGACTTGTTCTTTAACCTACTCATTCTTTAAGGTTAGATTATTTAGTCTCCAACTAATTTTTAATCTGTGTTTCCATGGTCCTTTATTAAATGTAATTTTTATTATATTATGATCTGAAAAGGATGCATCTAATATTTCTGCTTTTCTGCATTTGAATATGAAGTTTTTATAGCCTAATATAAGGTCAGTCTTTGTAAAGGTGCCATATAATACTGAGGCAAAAGGTACATTCCATTCTATTCCCATTCAATTCTCTCCAGATGTCTAAGATTATCTAAGATAGTATTAATCTCCTTGATTTCTTTCTTACATATTTTTTGGTTAGATTTATCTAATTCTGAGAGGGAAAGGTTGAAATCCCCCACTATTATAATTCTGCTCTCTATTTCCACCATTAATTCATTTACCTTTTTTTAAAAATTTGAGTGCTATATAGCATTTGGTGCATATATGTTTAGTTTTGATATTACTTCATTGTCTGTGGTATCTTTTCACGTATTGTAGTTTTCCCACTTTTAATTAAATCTATTTTACCTTTGACTTTGAGATCATGATCACTACCCCTGCTTTTTTTTACATCTGCTGAAACATAATAAATTCTACTCCAGCTCTTTATCTTTACTCTATGTCTGCCTCTCATCTTTTTATTGTGTTTCTTATAAACAATATATTGTAGGGTTCTATTGATCCATTCTGCTATCCATTTGTTTTATGGGTGAATTCATCTCATTCACATTCAAAGTTATAATTAATATTTGTGTATTTCCCTCCATTCTATTTTTTCCACTGTTTATCCTTCTCTCTCTCTTTTTACTCTATCCCTCCTCAAAAAATCTAATTTACTTTTGACCACTGCCTCCCTAATCTACACATCCTAAAAGTCTCTTCCTTATCCTATCCTCCTGTCCTCCTATTTCTCTGTAAGTTAAGAATATTTTTATACCCTCTTAAAGGTATATGTTTGTTCCTCTTTAACACAGTTCCAATGAAAATAAGGTTCCTGTGCTATCTGTCCTCCACCCTTATTCTCCCCTTTACTATAACAGTTCTTCTATTCATACTTCTTTTGTATGAAATAATCTGCTCCATTTTACCTCTTGCTACCCAATTTTGGTTTTGGGTTTTTTTTTAATCGTTCCATCATAATCAACTCAACTCTAAGCCTTGTATACTCTTTTTCAAACTACCCTAGTCATAATAACATTCTTATGAGTTATAGATACCATTTTCTCATGTAAGAAGTAAATAGTTTAACTTTATTAAATTCTTTATAATCATCTTTACCTTCTTATGTTTCTCCTGGTTCTTGTATGTCAAATCTTCTCTTCAGTTCTGGTCTTTTTCCCAAGAATAGCTAAAAGTCCTTCAGTTCATTAAATATCATTTTTTTTTTTTTGCCTTGCAGGATTACACTCAACTTTGCCAGGTAGGTTATTCTTGATTACAAGTCCGGCTCCTGCTCTTCATAATATTATATTCCACATCCTTTGCTCTTTTAATGTGGAAGCTCTTAAATCTTGTGTTACCCTGACTGTAGCTCCACAATATTTAAATTTTGTCTTTCTATTTGCTAATAATATTTTCTCTTGATATGGGAGCTTTCAAACTTAGTTACAATGTTCCTGTGAGTTTTCATTTGGGGATCTCTTTCAGGTTGTGATTGGTGGATTTTTTCAATTTCTATATTACCCAGTAATTCTAGAACTTCAGAGCACTTTTCCTTAATAACTTCTTGAAGTATAATGTCTAGATTCTTTTTTTGATCATAACTTTCAGGTAGTCTGATAATTCTTTTCTCTCCTTCATCTGTTTTCCAGGTCAGTTAGTTTTCTAATGAGATGTTTCATGTTCTCTTCCACTTTTTCATCCTTTTGATTTTGTCTTACTATTTCTTGATGTCTTATGAAGTCATCATCTTTCCCTTGCCCAATTTTAATTTTTAAGGTGTGTTGGTTAATGTCTCAGGCTTCAAGTTTTGCACACTGTTGTTTTTCTGATCTCTACCTAGGGTCCTTTGACCTCTTGGTTCTCTCAATGTTCTATAACCCAAGGCCAGGTATAGCTCCTCCAGCTCAGACCTTAGTCTATAAGTGACCTCAGGTACTCCTTTCCATCCCTGAGCCATGACCAGGGCCCCCAGCACAGCTGCCACTGGAAACACTCTTGTTCCCTATGGACCCTCAGGTGGCTGCAAGCCTCAGCTCACCCCTCTGTCCTAGAACTGAAACCAAGGAATCAGCTCTCTTGTGAGTGACCACAACCACTGGAGTCCCACCCCTCTGCCACTATATCACCAGCTCACTCCTACTCACTTGCAGTCACAGCCTGAGACTCCAACTGGTTGGGGAGCCTGGGCCCCCACATCCAGCATCAGTGGAGGGCCCCTACAATCTTCCCCTGATCAGTCACCCAACCTCCACACTGTGGGGCAAAAGCTCCTGAAGCTAAGATTGCCCTAGATACAACTGCCCCCAGGGCTTGCAGTTTGTTGGTTTAGTGGTCTATCCCCAGAGGTTTCTGAATTTCAGTCACCTCCTTAACCACTACCCCAGGAGGTCAGTTCTTTCTAAAGTCCTCCCAAAGTTGTCTTATACTGGATGACTGATTTACTCCAACTTTTAATTATTTATGCTGCTCTAAAATTTACTTTGAGGCATTATTTTAAGTTATTAAGTTATTTGTGGGGAAATTTGAGAGAGCTACATAGTTTCCTGCCTTACTCTGCCATCTTTCCACAATTCCCCCCTCAGGACCATATAATATGGTCTTGAAAAGCTATTTTTTATGTGTATTATATTTCTTCAGGATATATGAGATTAACTGAACAAAGTAATAGCCCTGCACCTTGTCTAAGATTTGGACAGCTTTTCAAATGTGATTTCTAATTATGTTTAATTGTGTAAATCTAGCACAGGACAGATTATTGCTTCTTTTTCTCAATCCCTTATGTGAAGAAAAGTTTGGTATTTGTCCAGTGCTAGTTTAAATGTGGCTTGTTTAGTTATAGGGCACTCAATTAAGAATAAGGAATTCTTTATACAGAGATAGCAAGACAGAAATACTGACTTTAGTCAGGTTATTATATAGGCCATAATTTGGTTTTTTCAAACATTAATGTTATTAAAAAGATATAATTGTCATTGCTTAGGTGTACGATCAAGGTTGAGATCTACTCTTTATAACTCATTTAACCTAGTGACTTTATTTCTTTCTAAATTAATTATTTTGTTACCGTTCTCATTTATACTATATACACTGTTGAAATGTTTCCTAAATCAATTTGTCAATCTGTTTAATGTTTTAGTATACTCTAATGTGTCAGCGTGACTGTGATAACAAAATACTATGTTGCTTACTCTGAGTAATTCAGCTTGCCAATATTAACATGGTTTAGTCCTTTGATCATTTCTTTTTCCTATTTTTGTCAGTGTTTTTTCTTGAAGTAGTAAGGATCACATTTATTATCATTATGATTATTCTACTTTCTTTCTCATGAAATATGGTCATGGAGTATACTCAGATTTGCCCTCTCTGATGAATTATACAGAGCATAGGCAGATTGCCTTCCTGGATCCAGTTCATCATGTCAAATTTTGCAGCTGACACTTACTGGGTATGAAAAAAGAGTGACCTGACATTCCATCACTCTTTTCCTTTGCATCAATGAATAATGCAGGACTACTCTGATCTTACTCCAAAAGCCAGGTAGAGGAAAGGCTGGATTTGGCATGGCATCTATGAGTACATGGACATATCTCTCTCTTTGTGTTTATTCTTACCTGATGATAGGGGAGTGAGTATTCCAAGATGGAATTAAACAGGCAGTAACCTTTTAAAGTTTGAAGCTTAGAATGTTTTTGGCTGAGCTTTCAGTAGCAATGTTCACCATAGCAGTAGTGATCAATGGAGATGGGAGTGGCTGCACTGGGAGAAGAAAGATATGGCAAAGGCAGATGGCGTCAGGGAGTTTGACCCCCTCATGGTGGAGAGAGATGCCAGCTATGGACCCTAGTAAAGCATAGACTCTCGGAGCTCAGCAGAGAAGTACAAGGGGACCTTTGTAATTATGACTCAATGAAGAAAGGACTTCTATCTATATAGTAGTAAGGCAAAATTCATGATCTCATGCCCGAATGGTTCAGAATCAAGAAATATAAGGAATCCTCTAAGTAAAAGGCAGAGGAAATATAACATTTATTTAGACTCCAGAGGATCAGATTCAAGGACCAATTCCCCCAATTTGACATTGTGGCAATAATATTCTAAAACCAGTACGCCCACCTCACTATAGTAACAAGGAAATTATAACGAAATATTATAGCAAGGTACCAAGCCATACTGTAGCTTTCCCTCTATGCTAGGGCCTTCCTATAATAAGACCACTCAGGAATCCTAACTCTCTCTTGTTCAGCACTCTCTGCTCTGCACTCTCAGTGCCAGCTCTTTGCTTCTGAATCCTGCTGCTCTCCACCCCACTGCTTCCAGTTCTGTTCTGCTCTCAGTTCTGGGCTCTCTTTTTATACAGTCCTAGCCGTCATCTGATTGATTAGAAAGGTCTTCTGATTGATTAGAACTCAGACCACTGGCTCTGGTCTTGGTAACTCCCTTTAGGGCCCTAAGGGCTTCATACCCACTTGGGATTAGCACCTCGGAAGTAGGGGTTTGGGGCCTACTTACAAACAAAGATATAATCAGGCCCTCCCACCTAGACCCACCAGAGTCCTATTGAATGGGTGGAGAAGATCTTTGATCAGATTAATACTACATTCAGCCCAAAGATCTTTCACACCCATTACATAGGCAACTTGTGTCTGAAAAGGTACAAACATTTTTCCAAGTACAACAGAATCCCCTCAAAATGAACATATCACATTTGCAAAATACTTAACATAATATCTCATCACCAGAGTAGCCACATGGCTCATTCATCCACCTCTAGATCTTTGCATCCATTACACAGGTCAATGGGAAACTGGTATCAGTAATACCATAACAATATAACAATACAACAAGGATAATACAAAATAAATACACAGAACAATATCATCACCCCTGCCCTGGAATGAATGGGGCTCAAAATCTTGGAGTAAGGGGCGAAGGTCTTGTGCTTCATAGCTTCTTCTTGCTGAAATTGTACGTAGAGCTGTCCCTGCCCCAAGAGGTCAAGAGTCCTATTCGAGAAGTCAGTTCTTTAGCAAGCTGGCACCCAGGAACTCAATCAACTGCCAGCTCCTTAAGCAGTCAGTCATCAGAAGTGTAGGGTACTTGGGGTACTTAAGCCTAAAGGACTATTGGGCTATTATCCTTCAAATAAAATCATCTCCATTTTGATTGAGACTCCAACTATGCAAAGATTCAATCTCATAGCCAAATTCAGGTGAGAAATGGTTCTTTTCAAAAGGAACACAACAAGGAAACTAAGCCAGGAGGATCCCATCGCAGATAGGAACTAGGATTGTCCTCATGGCTTTTTCCCCCAGATACAAACTTCCATCTGTTAATCATAGAAGAACACATTCCTTGTGAGTGGCTTGTGGCATTTATCAGCATCAGCCATGCTTCTGGAGTCCATAAGTCCATTTATCATAGCTTTATTCACAGTAAAATATGAGAGTCAGGGGCACAATTTAGTAATTATCTTCCCCTGAATAAACAACTGTTACAGTACTGTCCTTTCCATGGGCTATGATTTCTGCAGCCTTTGGAACATTGTCTGGCTTCTGTTTTACCCATATCTTATGTGGCCAGAATGGCCTTTGTTTTCTTTGAGTGACTCAGCTTACCTCATTGAGCCTCGCTGGGTGCTGGGGCTTCTCTTCCAGGGCAAGAAGCCCAGAAACCATGCCAGGAAGAAGAGAACTTCCTGTGTGATAAGTCATGGGGCTGGCTGAGGGGAGGTGTTAACTCCAGAGCCATGACCTATTGGGTGTTAACCTAGTCTACGCTAGGGGGAGGGGCCAACTCAAGAACCAATCGGCCCTGGTCATTCAGGTGGTGCTTGATGATGTCAAAAACTCTATAAGAGGGGAGAGGACAGCTTGAAGAGCTCTTTTTTTCCTTTTCCAGTTGGTGCAGGAGCAGTGGCAAGCATGACTCTGGGCCAGCCCTCACTCTTGGGCCGAGCCCAGATGTTGGTAACTATGAATTGTATTGGGTCTGTCTGTTGATATTTGTAATTTGTTTGTATTTTGGTTTTGAGGTTCGGCGTGCTGGTTTGTTTCCCCCGAACTAAACGAATGTTCTGAACCTCAGGGTGCTGGCTTTTTCCCCTGAAGTAAGTGAATGAAACTGTATTTGGTCTGTCTCTTGATGCTTGCCTCTTTGCTCCCCTGAGCTAACTGAATGCTAACTGAATGCTGGCGTTTTCCCCTGAACTAAATGAATGTTGTCTGTATGCTAACTGAATGCTGGATTAAAGTAAACCCCTTCACCATGCTTTCCTTGTTTAAGCAGATAAAAAGAACCTGTGCTTTCCCGGCAGCCTCCTGGGTGCTGGTTGTGGGGGGGGAGGGGAATCTTATACCCCCACAGGAGCTGCTAGCTGGGTTGTTAAAACACCTTAGCTCCCAATTTTATTCTATCAATAGAGCCAAAACCTTTAGCTCCTCTACTAGTTATTTTGGAAGTAGGGTCAGTTTCCACAATGGGTATTTCTTCACCCAAATTCTGGAGTGTCACAACAATTCCTCTTTGATAATCAGAAACTATCACTCCAGCCAATACATGTATTCTATTTTTGTAACAACAATGTGGCTAGCAGCTGCTATGGCTGTGTAAGACCAACAACAAGACCAGCAACAAGGGCACACAGGAAGGCTGATAGCACAAGTTCTTTGACCTGCTTTTCTAAGGAAAGCAACTTCAACGAGTTTACAATCTCACTTTAATCAAACACACATATATCATTCAGTTATTTCAGGAGGAAAAGCCGGCACCCTGAATTTCAGAGCAAACACAAATAGAAATTACAAACAGAAAATATCAACAGATCAAATAACACAATTCAACAGAGAGGCTTTGTTTGAGAAGACATCATATACATAGTCACCAAAAAGAGAAGCATCAGCATCTGGGTTTTCTTCAAAGTGGGGGGTGGAGGGGCTCCAGCAGCTCTCCAGTCTCCACACCAACATTGTTCCAGTGAATGAGATACCCAAACAAAATGCTAACCTCTGAGTTTATATACCCTTCTTAGGGCCTGAAGGCTTCATACCTAATCAGCAAAAAGCTGTGGGCCTGAGGCTTTGCACCTACTAAGACTTAATCAAAGGCACTTGATTACTTTAGCATTCTACAAGAGAAAACAGAAAAAAAAAAAAAAGTCCCATCTTAATTACCAATATAATCTAGTGACAGAGGTTGGGAGGTACCCAAATACCCTATCCATTCTAATGCATTCTCAACATAAGTACCTCATTAACACTATACTATAAACTTAACAACTATAAACACTATACTTTCCCCTCCACCAGCCTATGGAATCAGTGTTTATTTGTGGAAGAGTGCACTCTGGGATCTCTTTTCTTTTGGGTGTGGGGCGGGGGAGATATTTTGTACCAATTCTTTTTATTATTGTTTCTTAGTAAATACCTTTTCTAAAAGCTAATTATAGCTGATTGTTATGGGGAGCTCACTTATAGGGAATGGATAGCTACTGTCAACCCTGATCAAATGGCCAAAGAGCAATAGCAGCTCTGCAACTGCTGTTAACTCTTTAAAAAAAAAAACCCAGAAAGCTCACAAAGGTTATCAAAACCACAGTTAACTCTAAAAATAAAACAAAATAAAACCAAAGAACTAACAGTGATTGTAAGCAAAAAGCTTTCATTATTCCTTTGGAGGAGGCAAGCTTAGACACACAAATCTCAATACTTATACCAACGGCTACATAGTGAGCTGTAGCCCTGACAATGGAGGGCTAACAGCAACAACGAGACAAGTATGATTCATAGCAGGACTTCATAACCAGAACACAGGTACTACAGGTGCTTTTCCAAGCTCAGAGACCACCTGATGCTGGTGTGAAACAATTCTGGGATTTTGCGGTGGCTGACATCACCCAGAGGGTGAATGCAAAAGATTGTTGCTATGCCAAACTCAGGGCACAGATTGCTTGCTGGACCTTAGCTCTAGAAAACAGTGTCTCCTAATAATAAAAAGAGAGGGGTGGTCCTGGCACAGGGATCCTGACACTATCATACTAGAAACACACCACCACAGGTTCACCCCTAGAACTCTGAGAGTAGTAGCCATTTGCCTTCTGAGCATCTGAATTCTAGAGTGAACTCTAGAAAGGGGACTACACTCAGAAACTTCTAGAGGTTTCCAGTTTCTTCTTAAAGAAAAGCAAATTCTTATAATAAGCCTCATGTATCATCATAACTTTTTTTCTATTCTTACATTATCTATAACTTCTACTATACCTTATTGATACTTATTTTTCCGTTCTTAATTCCATTTAACCTAAGAATAACTGTATTTGGCTAACATAAAATGAATCTTAAGGTAAATTCAAGTGTTTCTGAGGTAACAACCTTCTAAGTTTTGGGGTGGTAGTGGTAGCAGTGGTGGTGGAAATTATCAGTCACAAACACAGGTGTGCTATTGTGTCTTCTCTTCTAGCCATCATTAAACATAGCATTCCTGCACCAAAATGGGCTTCTCCTTGCTTTAGAACTTTGCTCACAGAAGCACAGAATGATAGAATTTGACAGTCAAAAAGGACCCTGATGGCCATCTAGTCCAAGCCATAAGCAAAAGGAATCCCCAAAGTAAAATGCCTGACAAGTGATTGTTCAGCCTTAGCTTGGACAGTCCAGAAAAGAGAGTCCCCTACCCCTTGCGGCAACCCTTTCCTCTTTTTTTGCTTTTGGACAGCTCTAATTGGTAGGAATATTTTCTTGACACCAAGGCTTAGTTTACCTCCTTGCAACTGTCATCCATTTTTCCTACTTCTGTGCTCTAAGGCCAAAGGGAATAAACCCAGCCCCTCTTCCACATGACAGTCCCTCAGGTACTTGACTGTTATATCATATTGCTGACTCATATTGAGTTTGCAATACACTTGGACCTCTAGATCTTCTTCAGAACAACTACTGTCTAACCATACTTCCTCCATCTTGCACTTGAGTAGCTGATTTCTTTTGTACTCAAGTGTAAAGCTTTATACTTATCCCTAATGAATTTAATTTTACTAGTTTCAGCCCAATTTTCTGACTAGCCTATAAATCTAATTTTGGATCACAATGATGATCCAAAATGTTAACTATCCCTCCCAACTTTGTGCCTTCCGTAAAGATGATAAACTTTTATCCAAGTCATTCGGAACTTCCTCTATGAAGGTTTCCAAACCAATACTACCATTTCCAATCATTACATTTACCATAACAGTTCCTTTAACATACATATATGAAAATATATGTAAATATATGTCTTATCTATTGTTTATTATTAGCAATCTAATTAGCATTAGAAAGTCTCCAGGGCAAGCTGCTATTTTTTATTTTTATTAACACCTCAGTGCTAACTTACTGCAATGTGTTATTCATTGTGTATTTAATAAATATTAACTAACAAGAGTCGTTAGCAACACAAACATGTGGAGGTCTTTGTGATGAAGCTACCTATTACAAAATGAATTGTCTGAATCACCATCAGGTAAAGGGAAATTTTCTCAAACAATTCATTACACTTCAAAGTAGCAAAGCTGAATAGCTGACTATAGAGAGAGAATTTAAGTGGTGAATGGGTCTTACTACTTTTTATTCTGTTTTTTTTAAAATAAATTTTCAGCAAATTTACTACTAATTTATTATATATAGTATATATAATACATATAATTTATTATTAAATTAAATATCCTACCTCATCATCTCACTGAGAGGATTTGACTTTAAGCAAGAGAATATTTGGATCTATCAGTAAATCAAATCACTTTTATATTTTAAATATAACATGGAGAATGTAGTTTTTCTACATTCTACTAGAACAGTTTTTCTAATAAATGTTTTACTGGTACTTTAGCTTAATTTTCTTTAAAGATAAACTCTAAAGCCTGTATTCAGAAAAGCTCAGAGAACTCTCTGTGCCACCAGAGAATAAACTGGGTCCCCCAGGACCTCTCTCTGCTTCTCCTAGGAGGTTTTCTATGTGCAGAATTACATTTATCCTTCTACTAGTAAAGAAAAATGAAAAATAAGCCAGATGTTTTAATTATCATCATACTTTAAACTAGTCATAATAAAAGTTGACAGGGAAATTATTATTGCTAACATCACATTATATAAAATAGGTGACATTTAGTTAATTTATTTGCTTCAAAATGGTTTATGCTGTCTTTTAATTTTGGAGGAGTCCAAATTATTACTTCATACATTTAGATAACCCCTTGTGAGGAAACTCCCTGCTCTGCAATTGTCCACTATAATAAAATTAGAGTTGGAACTTTAGACCCAAGTCTTTCTGACTCAGAGATTGCCTCCCTAATTGCTATATTATCCTACCACGCTGTCTTTTTATACTCATATCCAGATAATTTTCTTTATAGAAATCTATGTAACCAAGCAATCTTTTGTCATTTTCAGCTTCTCTATGTTTCTTTTGGGTAAATGAAATAAGGTTATCTTAGAAGATATGCTTCCTGCCAATTTACTTTTATTCAGTCTCATCCTCTCTAATAGCTCTTTCTTCTAAGCCAAAAACATGTAATGGCTCCCCTAGCCTTAAAAAAGAAAAAAAAAGTGCCTTCCTTTGATCTTTGCTACTGACCTGTCATCTTTCTCCTGCAAACTTTAGAAAAAGCATTCTATCTACACGTTGTCTCTACCACTTTCAACTCTTATAACCTGGTTTCTATCCCCACCATTCCATTTAAAGGGTCTTTCCAAAGTCATTAATTGACTTCCTTCTCATTAAATTCTAGGGACTCTTTTCTGACCATAAACTCTTTGACTTCTTTAGTATTTAAGACTGGCAAGCAACTCCTCCTCCTTATAACCTTTTCTTCCTTGGTTTTCATGACAATGTACTCTTTATGTACTTCTACTTTTGACAACTGATTGCCTTAGTTCTTTAGTTTCCTCTTGCCCTTTAAAAAGAGATGTTCTCCCAACATTTTGTCATTGTCATTCTTCTCAGCTCTCTCTACACTTCTCCCCCTCAACGATCTCACATATCCAAATGGCTTCAATTACCACCTTGATTCTCAAATCTATGTTTCTTCACCCAACCTCTCCACAGAGCTCTAACCACATTTCCAATTCCCTATTATATGTCTCTATCTGAATGTTCCACTAATACTTCAAGCTCATTAAGTACAAAACTTAACTCTTTCATGTTTTTCATAAGGGGCAATGCTGATTTCCAACCCATAATAAATGTGGATAAGAAAGTACAGAATCATACACTGTTAAATGACCATTTTTAACAAAGCATTTAAGTGCTAAGTTTTTGCCATACAGATATCCACTCAAAGGCATGTTATAATCTGGACAGAAATAGACAATTTTCATCCACTTGGTGTTTCCTCTGTGGATAGTTAAGCCAAACTCTTTTGAGTGTCAAGGATCTCTTCCAGGAGGTTTTGAAATGTTCTGGAGCTGGATACAACGAGCACAATGTTATCTATTTGTAAAAGAACATGTGGAAGACTTCATCATTCACAATGAATCTCTGTTCAACTTAGTTCTCTGCAATGAATTTCCTTAATCACATAACCAGACACCTTTGGAAAGGATACATATGTGTGTGTATGTATATGTATATATATATATATACATACATACATATATGTGTATATATATACATATATGTATATAGTTTTATGCCTCCTCCTCATGTTTTTGATCAGAGGGTTAAAGAACAAAGTAACTTCTATTATTATATATTTCAAAGAATCTTGGATGGGAGACACCTTGTGAGATAAGAGTCATTAAGATAGCATTTTGTTCTACTAAATCAGATGCTTTTTCAAAATTAGAAACAATAAGCACAGTGGGATTTAATATTCTCTACATGGGTTGGATAGTTGGGAAATAGGACTGCTGAGGACAGCAAATTCTTGTGGTATAAACAAGCCTTGGCCTGAACCTACAGACATTTCCTATTGTTGGACTAGGCTTGGACATAGGGAATTATTACATAGACTCTTTGATGTTTCTGAGAGCTGGGAAACTGAGGGCACAGCCCATAGCTTGATCTTCTGCACAGTGCAAATGTAGGCATTTAATAAGTGCTGGTCGTTAACACCATATTATTATTTGCTGATCAACAAATACTTGGCGATAGGAGGGTATACAGTAATCATCATGTGTCATATATGTGTGTCATATTGGCAAAATGTAGTTTGATGGCAATGAAACTATCAACAATGCCAGAGTTTGACAGGATTTTTGAACCATTCTGGAGTTGTTCTTTTTCCACGCTTTCTGGGGAGTCCACTTTCTTCAGGCATTACTGTGGTTCATTTTCCTTCATATTTTATTTAAGTAAGTTTTTAATTCTCTTCAAAGTTTTACTCATTTTTTTTGCATTTAAGTTTCATTCTGTTGTTTTATCTACTTTTTCTCTTATCTTTGGTATCTTACTTTTTTTTTTCTTGAGTCCTGTCAATGTCTAGTCTTTCCTGCATCCCTTTTATGGAGACCATCAAGTTTGTGTTACAGGGCTGCTTCAGCTTCTTTGCCTTCAGAAACTTAGGGTTCCCATCCCTTAGTAACCTCTGGCGAACTGGACTAGCCCAAAGTGATTTTCCAATTCTCTTTTCCTCAGGCTTGATTTCTGGGCATGAGCATTTTAAATTTGCCTCATTCCTCCTTCTGCTCTCTACATTTCCTTTACTATGCTTAGGTGTAATTATCATTTACTACTTTTTTCTGGTGATAAGGGTGGGGTATTGCTTAAGCAAATCAACTGAGTCGTCCCCTCTTGCTCTAATACCTAAATGAGTTGAGACTAAGTCTTAAGCAATCTTAATCATAAGTTTTAGTTTCAATCATAGGTTTTAGACTAAGTGAAAAAAGGTTTGGAGCTAAAGTGATGTTACATAGGAATCAGTTCAGATTGGCTAAGGAAACCTGGTCATACTCAAGGAAGGGTTCATCCATGAAATATCAAGCTAGTTTAGAAATAGGATTATTCCAGAGATTTGAGTAAGTGTGGCATTTCAGTAAAACCCTTGAAGAACTGTTGGAGAGTAGAGAGACCTTGGCCTAAGTTTCTGTCCTCCTCCTTCTCTCCTTTGGCAGGAAGAAGACCTTGCAAGCTTTAAAGGGTTCATAGGATTTTGGACTTCCTATCTTCCCACTGCTAAGACAGCAGTCACATCTCCACATCAGCTGATAGCAGAGTCTTCATTAGGAGTCAAGGACAGACTGGACATATAGATTCATGGCCCCACAAAGAACCCAGCAAAGAAACTACGCCATATCTAAGGGGAATTTATTGAGTACCCCACAAAGGGGAAAAAAGACTTCTGGTGACTAGGAGCTTTGAGTTACGCTTTTGTCACATGTGCTAAGCTTGATCCCACATTCCCTGAACTCTGTATGTATTGGTAGGACAGTGTATCATGAACTTTTGGGGTAGAGAATCTTTTGTATCAACTATGTTTGATATACCACCTTAATATAGACCCCTCTTCTGAAAAAGCTACTGAAATCTTCCTGAAAAAATTCTCAACTGATAATAGTAGAAGGAACATTGGTAGGAGCTTTGGGATATAGCCCTAGGGGGAAAAAGTCCCCCAAAGATACCCTAGTCCATTGACAGGATATAGCCAAGCTCTAAGGAGCTAACTAATAAGAGGGGGAAGCTGGGATATTAGCCTCTGGGCACATGTTACACTGGGATGCAGTACGGAGAGTGTTCAGGTAGAGTCACTTAGCTAAAGAAGAGCCTACCTAGAGTCCGGCATTGGGCACAAGAATACTAATTTATGTTGACTGTCACCAGCCTTTAGAAGTGTGTGGGAGGAGAGTAGGGGGAGAGGAATGCCAAGTGATTTCTCTAAATACGAAAGTTCTCTGGTGTTAACTCAAAAAATGAATAAATATACATATGTATATACATATACATACACACACACATATATATAACCTGGGGGAAGGAAGAAGTTGTTTTCTTTACTATAGGATTTAGTTTTAATTACTCCACTTTTGGTACTTAATTTGGCACATAGTTTTTAGCATTAAAGAGGTATAGAGAAAGTGATTAATCTGCCATCTTGCTTTCCACATGGCAATTGACATTTTAAAGCTATGCTTTTAAGAAAAAGTATTTTCAGCTCCACAAACAAGTTGGAGTTGTTTTTGTTGTTGTTTTGCAGTTGGTTGTTGTTGGGTTCTGGGTTTTTTGGCATTCCTATCTTTCTGTGTGCCTAAGACGGTGATTTCTACTGCTTTATGCTATCATTTGCATGAAAGCCAAAAAAAGAAGAAACCATACAACAGTTCCTGCATAATTAGTAATACCAATTGATAGGGATTTTGGTCCAATAAATATTTATTGAAAACCAGCTATGTGCTAGAAGGGGTTTCCTTGGGAGGATACAAGTAAGTACTGTATAAGACTGTGTAAGTGGTATAAGTGTGTAAGACTGTGTAAGTGGTATAAGTGTGTAAAACTGTGTAAGTGGTATAAGTATGTAAGACTGTGTAAGTAGTATAAGTGTATAAGACTGTGTAAGTGGTATAAGTGTGTAAGACTATAAGTGGTATAAGTGTATAAGACTATATAAGCGGTTTCAAAATCAAATAGAAATGGGATCAATCAATGTCATACTAGTTCAGACAAGAGAGAAATGGGATACTCAGAGAATGTTTAAAGGAGGCAGCACAACTTGAAGAACAGATAAAATCTGAATAGGTAAAGAAGTACTAGGAGGAAACAGGATGAGGGAGTGATACTATTAAGGGAATGTGCAAGGTATGTTCAGATGATATGACAGTCAAAGCAGAAGAAATAGTATGAGATCATTTTAGATCCTGGAGATTGGGGACAGATTACAGAGGTCCTTGAATGTCAGTCTAAGGAGTCTGAACTTTATCATGCTGGCAAAGAGGAAGCATTAAAAATTTTTAGAACGGGAGAGATATAGGTATAGTGGAAAAGAACCCTGGACTTTTTGACCTGGATCCTAGTTTTGGCTCTGCCACCAATTTGCTGTATGCCCTTGGACAAATAACTTCACTTTTCTAAAATAAGGACAGACCTTGGACTAGACTATCATTGAGTTACCTTCCATTTCTATCATGCTATAAGATAATAAAAGCTTGGACTGAAAACTGAAGAAATCAGGAGTCATTTAGGAAGCTACCGCACTAGTCCAGGCATGAAGTGTAAGGATTTGACCTGAGGTAATGGCAATGGAAACACAATGCAGAATTATATCAAATTGGCAAAGAGAATTAAAAATGAAAGATACATTTGTGCACACACACATGCATTCATCAATTTAAAGCTCAGGAAAGTATACTATTTATGCAAGTGGTAAAATTATAAAGTGAATTAATCTTTTTTGTAAACCAATATGAAAATGCTACAAAACTGATGACCTTTGACCTAGTGATCCCAGTAATCAGATTATAGCCTAAAGACGTTAACAAGAGGAAAAAAAAAGGCCTTCCTACGTAAAGAAAATTTATAGAGGTTTTATGTTTAGTGAAAAACTAGAAACAACTCATGTGCTCCAATGACTGGAAAATGGATAAATAAATTGGGGAATACCAATAAGAAGAAATCTTATGGTGGTATAAGAAATGTCAAACATGAAAAATATAAGCAAATATGAAACGACTTTTATTAAATGGTATGTAAAGCAGAAGCAGACACTGAATAAAATTATGTAAAATATAAAAAAGTATCAAAATCTGATCAAAAGTATACATGCAAAAGATGTTAGTAGTATAGATTTAGTGCTGGAAGAACCTGAGAGGTCAATTTAATCTAATTGTCTCATTTTATACATGAAGAAACAGAGACCCAGAAAGGAATAACTTTCCCAAGACCACACAGATAAAAGAGAGTAGACTGTTGAAGACCTCTGACTTCAGATCCTGTACTCTAGAAATCATTACAAGTATATATGAAGATTTCTTAAACTTATTTACTCATGACCCCATAATCCCACCAATGGTTACTGTACAGTACTGGAAGGTTACAGAACTGCTAGGGGATCTATATTTAATTACAAAGTCCCACAGCCCTCTTTCCCCCAACACACATACATACACAGATACACACAGATACCCTTCCCCCCACCGCTGCCTCTGAACACAACTTTCAAATGGTCTTTAGTATTTTTAAGAATTGCTATGCCTCTAAATTATCTACCCTGACTAAAGCAATGTGCTTAGTGGATATGAAAGATATAGTTCAGGGGAGAAAAGGTACATACATAAGTAAGTTAGTATTACAGAGTGGCAAATGCCATTGCTATTTTTTTTTGTTCAACATATACTTGTTTTTGTTAAACTGTAATAGTTTGGAGTTTAAAGTTTTTTGTATTGTTTTATTTATTTGAATGTTTGGGCTTGGTGATATCTATTAAGCTTAAATACACACACATTTCTGGGGATGAGGCATTTTGAAGGAAGAATCTACATGATGTGGTACTGGTAAATTGAAGGGAGGGAAGAGGTGAAGATGACTGAAAGTTTTGATACAGGGTGAATGGGAAAATAAAAGAACCACAAACATTAAACAGAGATGTCTGAAAAAGGCATTGACTTGAGAGGACAGAGGATGAATATTATTTTTTCATATATTAGGTTAGAAGTAACGATACAAAATACAAATTGAAATATCTAGAAGGCAGCTGGCAATGTGAAACTAGAAGATATCTTAGGAATCGACTGCATAGTCTAATGCCCTCATTTTGTAATGAGAAAACTGAAAGGAAAGGACTTAACTAGGTTCATATGAGCAGCAGCAAAGCTGCGACTCAAATCTAGGTTACACACAGTGCTGAAAAGGGAGCAAGTATTTAAGTGACTATTGGATGTCAGGTAATGTGCTGAATGTTTTACAAATATGATCTCGGTGGTGATCCTCACGACAACCCTGGGAGATAGGTTGATTCTCACAGAGATGTTTACTACCATCAGGTATATTATATCATCATCAGAATCATCATCATCATCGTGACAATGAAAGTGTGACAAATGTTGTCAAATATTTATTAGGACAGTTTTTACCCAATTTTAAAACCAGGGGACTGGATTATGTAGGACCATTATAAAAATTAGATTACACGATCTCCTGTTTCTCCTCCTACCAGGAAGGAACCTCAAAGGCCATCTAGTACAGATGAAAGGCCCAGGCTAGAGGGTGAGAACCTTTGGCCTCCAGGCCAAGTTTTACAGAACAAATCAGTTTATTAAGGGGATTTGTTCTGTGAAGTTTGAATTCAGTCAAAAGGCTGCATTTGAGGACCTAGAGGGCCAAAGGTTCCCCGCCCTGGCCCAGGAGGTTAAATAAAGAAGGCAAGGTCACACATGTAGTTAGTTAGCATCAGAGGTAGAATTTGAACTCACATCCTCTGATTCCAGAAACTTTAGAATCCCTTCCTACTCAAATATCCTAGGGTCTTGTATAAGAACCCTTCACAACTGATTCTGAATCTGTCTAAAAGACTGATGTAAATACTATATGTAAATGTACAGGACAAAATATATCAGCAAAGCAGAGAATATAAATTTTGAAATATTAAAAATTAAGTGGTGAATTAGTTTTTCTCTGCAATATGGTTTTAAGCTATTTTTCACCCTTCTTAACCATGTGTTCAAATGTTTGTTTTGCTAATACTGACTTTCAAAAGAAAAGCAGAAAAAGAACTGAAAAAGAAAAGTAATGATAATATATTTATTATACAAACTCAAGCCTAATAAATAAAAGATACAATCAAAGCCCACATGATGTATGTTGGTTTTAAATAGTCAGTCTCAGAACTTTCAAGATTTGGCCTTAAAATAGAAGCTAATTCATTCTTCCTTTTTTAAAAAATCCTCTCATATCAGTAGTAGAATTTCAAAGGACCCTTAACCACTGCACAACAAGCTTAGGTGTTTAGAAACAATCTATATATGTAAATTATTCATCGCACACAAATTCATATTTATTGAAGAAATTGAAGAATTGAAGAATATTGAAGAATCAAATATTGGATATATATACATATATATATATATGTATATATATATATAAAAGCTTTGAAAATTTGTCAACTATATTGGCTTTTGGGGTGAGCCAGCAGCCTTGATAGGAGGATTAGAAGTAGTAGAAGCCTCAGTACTTCCTGCTCTGAACATCAGAGTGTGGTAATCACCTATATCTTGGGGCTCATTCCCTATCACATCTCTGAACCTTACTCCCTTTAGAATGATAGCTATGTTGAAGATCCCTACTCTCTTCTGTCCCTCCCCTTCTCTGGTGCTGTTGCAGTTTCTAATTTTCCTGTGAATTTTTGCATTCCCTTTTTCGAGGTATTTCTTTGCTGCATTATAATGGCGCACACCTTTTTCACCTTTCCTATAATCTTCAATTGTTTTTTTTTTTTTGAGGCAATCAGGATTGATTAAGTGACTTGCCCAGCGTCACACAGCCAGTAGGTGTCTGAGGCCAGGTTTAAACTCAGGTCCTCCTGACTCTAGAGCCCTAGCTACCTCTCCCTCCTCCACGGCTTTTTAAAATTTTCAGTCATTATTATGCTTGCTTAATAGTAGGCCTATAAGGTAAGACAATACAGATTACCATCCAACATAAACTTGACTAAATATTTATAGGTTGTCTCTTTAGGTTGTCCCAAATATATAGTTTGTGTACACACACACACACACACACAGGATACCACCACTTCCTTTCCTTTCACTTTTAACTCTGTCCAGTCTAGCTTCTGTCCTCATCAAAAAGTGCTCTGTCGAAAGTTACCAACAATCTCTTAACTGCTGATTCTAATACCCTTTTCTCAATCCACATCCTTTTTGATCTTTGAAGACTCTGACACTATCAAACACCCTTTTCTTGATACTCTCTTCTCCCTGGTCTCCTGGTTCTCCTATCTGACAACTCTTCTGTCTCCTTTCCTGGATCTGGGTGCTCTTCTTTTCTCCCTCTACACTATTTCACTACACTATTGGTGATCTCATCAGCTCCTATGGATTCAATTATTAACTTTATGCTAATGATTCTCAAATCTACTTAGCCCTAAATTTCTCTGCCAATCTCCAGTCTCTAATCTCCAATTGTCTACTGGGCATCTGAACTAGATGTGTTGTAGACGTCTTAAACGCAACATGTCCGAAAGTGAACTCATCATCTTTTCCCTTAAACTCTCACCAGAAAATGAAGAGGTTTGGGTTGAGGGGTGCTCGACACCCCAAAGTACCGACACACCGGGTCCTGCCGAAAGAATTCAACTCAAGCCTTCTCAGCCAAGGGAAAAGACAAAGTTTATTAAGGGTTTGCCACCCTGTTTTCACAAGTGGGCCAGATTCAATCTACTGAACTAGACTGAATCTGAGCGCCTTCATGGAGGCAAGATGGAGATTATATACACAAAGATTGTGGGAGGGATTGAGGGGTGGTCTGGGGTGACTAGAGGAGAAGTTTAGGGAGGGACTTGAGGAGGAGTTTAAGGAGGAGCTTAATGGGACTGAGATGAGGTCAGACTCCAGGGTGGGAAGTAGTTGAAGGCTACCAGGAGATGACAGACAATAGAGGGCTAGGGTATAGATATTTTGATCAGGATTGAGGGTGGGAAACAGCTGAGCAACAGAAGGCTAGGCTAGGCAGAGACTTGGGTCCAATGATAATGCAAGGCCCATGGCCTTAGGGGAAGGCCAGATCCAGTTGGAAGACTCAAGGAGAGTTCAAGGGGGCTCCCAGAGACTGTACTCCAGGTTCAAGGGGGTTCCCAGAGACTGTGCCCTCATCAATACCACCATCCAGTCACCCAAGTTTACAGCCTACGAGTAATCCCCGACTCCTTAATCTCTGTTACTCTCCATCCTCATATTTAACCAAGACCTGTAAAATCTCTCATATACATCCCCTTCTTTTCTTTGACACTACCACCAACCAGGTCCTCATCACATTACACCAAATCTATTGCAATAAGGTGTTGGTTTATTTGCCCACCACAATTTTCAACTCTAGTCCCTCTTCTATTCCACTGTCAAAATGATCTTCTTAAAGCACAAGCCTGATCATGCTGCCCCTCTGGCTCCCTATTGCCTCCAGGAACAAATATAAAATTCTCTGTTTGGCATTCAAATCCCTTCACAACTTCTTCCCATCCACATGAACACAACCCCGTTATTCTTATACCTTAACCACTGCCCAATTTGCTCTGTGATCCAGGGACAATGACCTCCTTCACAAGACATTCCATCTCATAATTGTGGGCATGTTTACTGGCTGTCCCCCATACTTTGTAATTTACTCCTTTCTCATCGGTACCTTCTGATTTCAAAACCTGGTTAAAATCTCACGTTATACAGGAAGACTTTCCCCATCCCTCCTTAATTCTAGTACCTCTCCTCTGTTGATTGTCTCCAATTTATCCTGTATTTACCTTGTTTTGGGATAGTTGTTTACATGTTGTCTCCTGCCCAGGAGACTATGAGCTGCTTGAGGGCAGGCACTAGTATTCTTTGACTTTCTTTTAATCCCCAGTGCTTAGTACAGTGCCTGGCACATGGCAGCCATTTAATATGTATTGACTTACTAACTGGACTTGTAGTTATTAGGAAGATCTATGTTCAAATTCTGCTAGATGTGTGACCTTTGGAAATCACTTAACCCTCTGGTGATTCTTAGCAAGTCACAGCTGTGAGGACAAAATGAGATGACCTATGTAAAGTGCTTTGAAAACCTTAAAGTGCTATATGTTAGCCGCTAAGATCGACAAAGTTTTTCCAGCTCTAAAGTTTAAGGATTCTCCCTAGAATTACAGAAGTTAAGTAAGTTTCCCTAAGGTCTCTCATTTAGTTGTGACAGAGCCAAGACAAGGACTCCCGCCTTTTTCCCATTATACCACAGTGCCTCTCTATTAACTTATGTTCTTCTCACCATGATTTAATGACTTGTAAAGTCTCTTGTCAGCTAATTGCTTTCCAACTCAATTCAATAAATGTAGTGTCTATTCTAGGCAAAAACTAGATGTTGAGAGAATATAAACAAAATTAAAACACACACACAGCCTGCATTTTACAAAGGACAAATCGGTGCTATTTGCACACGCACGTGCCCACACACCTACACCACCTTAATTTTACAACGGAGGTAACTGAGGCTCACAGAGACCTCCCTGCTTTAGGAACACGAAGTGTTAAGGCTAATGGATTTGAAGATTATCCTATGAGTGCGGGGCCTCCTCGAGACAAGCTCGATTGTGGCGGAATTGGGAAGTGGTAGAGGAGCCACGGACGGACCGAGACGCTCAGACTCGCGCTCGCGCGCAAGTGTGCTGGGGCCTGTTCTATTCCCTCCAGGCTCCAGCGGCGGAGGACGGAGGTTTCGGTCCCGAGAGCCACCCTCACCATCCCCAGGATGGTGAAACCTTTTAGAGGCTACACAGTACGACCGGCCGGAAGTTAGCTTCCAGCCAAGCCCTTAGCTCACGTCGAAGTCATCCGCCCGGGAACTTCAAAGGCTCTCCTTGGACTGCACTTTCCCAGGTGACCAAGTCTCCAGAAGGGCCCTCGAGCTTCGATCTGGTCTCTGGGGATGTAGGTCCCGAGACACTCTTCTTCCAGTTTCCTCTTCCTACACCGCTGTAGGCATGGAAACGCTCCAGCTGACGTCACGCGCCGACGCACGTCGCCCCTTGCTTGCGTCGCCGCCGGCGATTGGCTGGCCCGGAGGCGCCCTCCCTCTTCTTGGAGGCTCCGCGGTCTCGCGCTCCACCGCGCGCGCCCCTGCATGGAAGGGACTGGCTGGCCAGCCGGGGGCCTCGGACTCCCCGCCTCCTCTCTCCGCCCCCATCCCCAGCCGCAGGGTGTCCTCGAGCTCCTCCGCGCGCCGCCTGGCAGTTTGCCTTGTCCTCGTCCTCGCGCTTCCCATCCATGGCCACCGCAGCGACCGAGGAACCGTTCCCCTTTCACGGGCTTCTCCCGAAAAAGGAGACTGGGGCCGCCTCGTTTCTCGCCCGCTACCCGGAGTACGATGGCCGAGGGGTGCTCATCGCCGTGTTGGACACCGGGGTAGACCCGGGGGCGCAGGGCATGCAGGTGAGGGAGCCCCGGAGGCCGCAGCCCCGGGGGTGGAGATGCTGGAGGCCCAGCGCAACGAGGGAGGGGCTGTCGGGGATGGGGTGACGGGGACTCGGCCTCTCGGGCTTCGCCGAGGCTGCTGGGGTCGTGGCCGCTGTATGTGGAAGAAGGGGAGGACAGGCTCGCGCGCAGGGCCGTGGATGGGGACTGGTCCTCGCGCGCCCGCCGTGGGCTCGGGGGATGTCCGGGGCTCCCGGGAGAGGAGGGCCGGAGGGTGCACTTGAAACAGACAATAGCGGCGTGGCGGGCCCTGCAGGTTCTTGGGGATTTGTGCCCAAGGGCCACCAACCCTCCTTGCCTGGTGACCCTGCCTGGCCTGAAGCCCCTGGACACCACGAATAATCGGGGTTTCTATTTTTTCAGTATCTTAACTGCTGAGGGTGGGGAGGAGCATGTTGAATGGGTAATCCAAATGAAGTTGTTTATCTTTGAAGATCCTGGTTTTTATTTATGTGACTGTGGGGGGGGGACGTTTTGGGGGGACGGTTTTGCATTTAATGTGAAAACGAGGTTTCCATTAAGTTATCTTTAGAGGAGGCTGTCAGCTTCCGGGAAGTTCCCTTCCACTAGTTTGGTCCATTCTGGTTTTTTGTTCTGTTTTAAATCAGGAGCTGTTGCTTTACTTTTTCTACGGTCTTTTTTGGGTCTGCGTTACATAAGATAAAATGGCGAAATAAAATGAAGGTACTATAAATCTCTGTGTTTTACTTAGGGAGGACACATTGAGTCAGATCAACACGGGGGAAGAGAGCAAGTTTTAAATAATAGTTTTAAAAGTTTATTATACCAAACCTTGAGAAATCTTTAGAGGAAAAAAATAGAATGCAAATGAAAGAATACCCCTTGCATTTATTATAATTACAAACATTCTGACTAAGAAAAGCATTTAAAGTTTACAGATAGCTATGAGATTTGCTGGTCAGTAACAATATTCAGAGAACTCAGGCATTGGGATAGCTAGCTTCTTTTCTTTCGGTCCATTGGGAAAAGAAACAAGACTTCCTGAAAGAAAACATCTCTGACTGAGATGTGATCATTCTGTTACTTGACATTCCCGCCAAACTTTGTATATCGTGCTTACTTTTGTTACAAAGTTTTTACGTGTACTCCTCGTTTTTCCAACTAGTTCTTAAGGACTCAACGCTAATACTTCTTTTCTGTCAGCTGATAAACACTGTCAGGTTGGGTGATTTGCAGTAATTCTAAAGAGAATCTCGTTAAAAGTCCAGTCTAGAATTTTTTTGTTTGTTTTTTTTGGGGGGGGGGGGTGGAGTGAGTGGACTTTGTAACTAAATGCTGTTTCTGCAGCACTTTTCTAGCGTTTTGACCTCATAGTATCCTTGGTGAGAGTAAAGAGTGAAGGCTTTTAGGTACGCGGTGCCATTCTGAGTATTAGCTCTTGAGTGAGAAGCTCTTCCTGAGTTTCCTCACTAGGAAGCAGTGCCGAATCAGAAACACCTGAGTTCAAAGCCATCCTGAGACACTTACTTACTAACACTGTGGCCCTGGGCAAGTTACTTATCCTCAGTTTCCTCATCTGTAAAAATGAGGTTAATATCGCCTACCTCTCACGGTTGTGCTTAGGATAAATGAAGCAATATTTGTAAAGTGCTTTGCAATCCTTAAAACTCTGGATTTAGAAACAAAGAATTCTAAAACCTTGCTATTTGTGTGATTTCTGCTATTTCTAGGTTCTCAGATCCCTGAACTGTAAAATGAAAGGTCTTAAACTAGATTTCACCTCTGAGGTCCCTTCAAGTTGTAAGTCTATACAATCCTGTGATCCTTAAGACTCTCGTAGTATAATGGTAGGAGTTATTGTTAATATCCATGAGTCCTCCAGATTGTTTGCAGGGTCTTTTAAAGTATTTAATATTTCATAATTGCCTCAACACTAATTTTTTTTTTCAGAAATCACCTTAGTATTCTCATTGAGAATGTCAGTCTTCCCATTAGCTTTTATGAATTTTATTAAGGGCTAAGTAGTTCAATGGTTAGCTTGACCTATCCAAGTAATAAGTGGATCAAAAGTATAAGAAATGAAAACCTTTAGAAGTCACTGTAATATATTACTTTTTCTAACCCCTTAGAATGTAAGATCCTTGAGGGAAAAGAATTGAATTTTTTTTATCTTCATATCCCCACACAATTCTATTACTTTGTAAGTGCTTAATAAATGTTTGTTGACTTGAATATAGAAATGAATCTGTCCATCAAATTGTTCCCTTGTTCTTTTTCCCTTCCCATAAAGCAACAGTGTTTGCTTCCCTAGGATTGCTTTGAAAATTAATTATAGGTGAAGATTAATTATATATGAGCCTTTTAAGTGCTCAAGAAAAATAGTGTTATATAATCACTCATCTTTAAAGTAGTAGTATTTATTGGGAGACACTTGCTGTGGGTCTTAAACATATCCTCAGCTTCAGTCCTTATTGGATTATATACTGGGTGTATTATCATAATAAATAAAATATGATAAAATGAAATCAAGTGAAAATCCAGACTTCATCTTCTAGGAACATTCATTCTGTAGTAATTTAAAGGTATGTAAAAGGAACAATTCAGTCAAAAGGCATTGGCTAAATGCATATGTTCTGTATCCTGATAAAAAGACAAATAAAACAATTCCTGTCTTAAAGGTGATTGCTGGGGTTAATATGTACATGGGAAATAGATATACAGAGTAATTTCTGGGATGGGCATCAGGCTAGGCACTCTATAGGAGAGGAACATTGAAGGAAGGTAGCAGTTTTGTTATGTGGAGGGGAATAAGAAGTGCATTCCAGTCATGGGTGACAACTTGTACAAAAGAACTGAGACAGTATCACCTACGAGGAACAAAAAGTAGACTAATTTGGTTGGAACATGGAGTGTTTAAAGGTGCGTTTAGTGTGATAAGCCTAAGAAAGTAGGCTTCGAGCTGCAAGACTGTGAAGGACTTTACAACTGAAACTGGAATTTACATCATATCTTTGAATCAAGAGGAAGCCGCTGGAGCTTCTTGAGCAGGATGTGATATAGTCAGCTTGGCAGCTTTGTGGTGTGTGGATTGGAGAGTGGGCAATGAGGAAGCAAGAGAGCAATTAGGCTTTTATAATAGTCCAAGGTGATGAGGTCCTGAGAGTAGTAGCTTATGAGTGGAAAGAAGAAAGAGGTGGGAAATGTTGTAGAGAGTCAGCCAGAGTTGGCAACATAGTAGCTTGTGAGTGGAAAGAAGAAAGAAGTGGGAAATGTTGTAGAGAGTCAGCCAGAGTTGGCAACGTAGTAGCTTATGAGTGGAAAGAAGAAAGAGGTGGGAAATGTTGTAGAAAGTCAGCCAGAGTTGGCAACATAGTAGCTTATGAGTGGAAAGAAGAAAGAAGTGGGAAATGTTGTAGAGTCAGGCAGAGTTGGCAACTGATTGGAAGATAAGGGTTGATAATGATGACTTGAGGATCATGAATATTGCAAACCTGTGTGCCTGGAAGCATGTTGGCCCTTTCAATTTTAGAAAAGGAGGTGGTTTGGGGAAAAAGGTAACGGATTCTGTTTTGTACATGTTGAGTTTGAGATGCCTTAGGACATCCAGTTTGAAGTGTCAAATAGGGAATTCACAATATATTCTTGACCTAGATTTCAGGAGAGATTACATCCAGATTATAGTTGAATTCATGAGACCTGATACAATAATCATCAAAAGAAGTAATTTTCAATAAATTATCTTCCAAATATGAAAGTTTTGCTTTTTAGAGATTTTAAAAGCTTTTTCCTTGTTTTGCTTTTTTTTTTCTTGACTCTAAATTAAAAGTATAAGGAAATGTATTGCAATTGGGGAATATAAGAGAATAGGCAAGGAAGTGGTATATTCAAGGAGGACCAAAAAGGACAAATTGGGGGACAAAGAATCTTAATTAAAGGCATAAGTGATAACCATTTGATGAAAATGAGAAGCTAATGTTAACACCTTACATTTTGTTGCTTCTTCCAGGCACTATTCTCCTGTTTTGGTGTCTCTTCTGACATTTTCATGGGGAGAGGGAAGAGTAGAACAACTGAAGAGAGGAAGAAAAATACAATTTTTACAATAAATCGTCAAATATTTGAACACTTACTATGGTCCCAGTTTCCATTATATAGTCAATCAATGAACATTTATTAAACACATAGTATGTGCCAGCCACTGTGTTAGATGCTGTACGTATGAAGACAAAAACAAACCAATTCTATTCTCAAGGAGCTAACGTTTAATATTTAATATTTATATTTGATACAGGATCAAATTGTCTGGCTTTTAAAATGCTTCATAATCTGACTCCTTCCTACCTTTCCTGTCTTCTTGCCCCTTATTCTCCTCCACTTTCAATCCAGTGACACAGGCCTTCTTGCTGTTCCTCATACAGTACATTCCATCTCTTGACTAGGCGTTTTCATTGGCTGTCCCTCCATGCTTAGAATTCTCTCCATCTCTGGCTTCTCTGACTTCTGTTAGTCCCAACTAAATTCCTCCTTCTACAAGAAGCCTTTGGGAATCACCCTAAATGATAGTACTTCCTATGATTATCTTTGCCATTAGCCTACAAGCAGCTCCTTGACAGCAGGAACTTTTTTTTGGCCTTTCTTTTGTTTCCCCAGTGCTTAAGTGCCTGGCATATAATAGGTGCTCTATATATACGTTTGTTGACTAGATTTGATAATCCTTTGGAGTAGACATTTGCATAAATAGGTAAATTCAAAACCAATTCCATGTACTATAAATATAGGCTTTCAGAGGCTATGAAGACTAATAAGTGGGACCTGAGTTAGGCAGGATTTGGATAGAGGAACAGAGATTATATTCCAGGATAGGGGGTCACCAGTGTTCTAAAGTAAGGAAGCTAAAGTGGTACATTCTTGAAACTGTGAGACCAGCCTGATTAAAGTACAGGTAGAGAAGTAATAGTTAGATAGGTTAGGGTGGAGATCTGCTGTGGCAGGCATTTATTATTTTCTGTTAAATATTTCTTTGGATTTGTAAACCTGGGTATCAGTATTAGGTGACTAGTATTAAGATTGACCAGAAGTCTAGATGACAGTCTTAGAGAAGAAAAAGTTTTGCCTTTTGAGTAGTTGAGAAATACTAATAACTGCTTTTCATTAATTGAGCTAATTTAATGATCATTGTGACAAATTAGTTGTTTCTAAGATTGCCAGAATTTCTGAGATTTGGTATTTAGTGTGATACTCTTTTTTTTAAGTTAGAAGAAAAACTTCCCAAGAATAGCTTGATATTAAACTTAAGAGAAATGTCTCTTAAAGCACTCTTTCAAATATTTGCCAGTGATAAAGTGGAAAGAGAACTGGCATTGGCATCAGAAGACCCAGATTTGCCTAAGTCACCTAGACAAAATGAGTAACTTCTCTGGACTTCAACTCTAAATCTAGGGTTTTTTGTGGAGCCTAGGTAGCGAGTGAATGTTTGACCTTTTTTTTTTTTTGACAGGTATTGAAAACTTGTGAAAGAATTCAGCAATGATTTAGGCGAAAAAAAAATAATTCAGTAACACCTCACTTATGTAGGGGTCACTAATCCAGTTGACCTTGACAGAAACCTGAAGGCAAGTTTATAAAGGGCCCTGAGAAGTGAAAATAGGTACCACAAAATACAGGTATTAAAACTTAGGTGCTTGATTCAAAGGAAAACCTCTCAAGCCCTATCACTAAGAGCTAATTTAGTTGTATTTTAGACATAATTCTAAATAAAGTTAGAATTATATTAGAATACAAACAGTTCATTAAATTTTTTATCTGGCTTCTCAGGTAATGAATTAGAAAGTGTTAAAAACTACTTTCAACTTCTCAAAACAAACATAAATCAACTCTTAAATCTAAGCTACCTAGGGAAATGAATCCATTTATAGGAAGTTAGATTACCCACAACTTTTCAGGAATTCCTTTACTTGCATAATAGCAGTTATATGACTTTTAAGATTTATCTAGCATTTGAATTATTTTGTTTATCCTTGAAACAATACTGTGAAATAGATACTATCAATATTACAACCCATTTGACACATGAGGAAACAAGCTTAGAGAGATAAAGTGACTTGCTTATGGTCAAAAAATGTAGAATTGGTACCTAGAATTCTCCTGACTTCAAGTCTGATACTCCTTCCACACACCAGTGCTGCCTCTCATAACTAAGATGCACTCGTGATGGTTTACAGTGAAGTTCTTGTATAAATAAAATGGGTTGAGATATGAATATGTAGAAAAGTAACCACTAAATTATAATAAACTTCATATTACTGCTTATAAGCTTTTCTTCTTGGAAACCAATGTCTGCTTTGTCAGTGATGCATTTTCTAATCTAGCTCAGCTAGGGCACTGGAAGGGACTTTCTGTGACTGACTGATAAGACAAGGGACGATATGCATTTTTAAATAGTTGTAGGACCTCCTTTTTCCACATTACATTTAAAATAAGCATGTAATTTTTACCATGTTGTTTAATTAGTATGTGATGTAACTGGATTTCCTGAATTTGTTGGAAACTGTCACATACTTTTTTTTCAATTCCCATCTCTGTCTCTGTCTCTCTCTCCTTGCTGCCCTGTGGGCCCCCCGCCCCATCCCTTCAAAACCTATAAATATAAGAAATACCATAATGGTGGCATGCTGTGTATGGGTTGGATACTATTTCCTCTATGATTTATTAGTTTTTTTTTCAGCTGGGTCTGGTTTCCACAATATGATTATTGGCTGATTGTTTTTATTTGTGGATTATTATTGTTTTGGTCCACCAAGGATAATGTACAACCTCTGCACTATTAAATTATTGCTAGCACAGGCAGTCTAAGAAACTAAAACATGACTTAAATATACACGTCAGGGCAGGGTTGTCCTCCTACTGAGGCTCAACATCACCTTCTTGACACTTGATTGCCGTAGCTCCTCTGCCACAGTAAGTCTGGGATTGGGGTCTGCATGATATCCTCCTTCCAGCTACTAAAGGAGGGGGAATTCTTGAGGAAGAAGAGAATTTCCTTCATTCAGTCATTGGTTGGGACTGTTCCTTAGTATCCCAGGTTCCCAGATTGAAATTCAGATCAGGTTTTCTTTATTGCATTGTTTCTTTTGGGGAAAATACATTCTTAGCTTCAAACAGGAATTGAAAAGTAAACTTTTGGAAAGTAATCTTTTTGTCGGTTGAGGACCTTATAGTTGGGAAAATCTTAATTCACGTATGCCCCTAGATAGATGTTTCTGGGCCAATCCATTGTGTTCTTAATAAATTGCCTATTTTCTTTCATCCTGTCTGCCTTTTTTTAACTAATATTTTGTATTTTCCAATTACATGTAAAGACAATGTTTAGCATTCATTTTTTAAATAAAATTTTGAGTTCTAAATTTTCTCCCTCTCTCCCATCCCTCCCTTCTCCCTAAGACAGTAAGCAATTTAATATAGGCTATATACATGCAATCACATAAAACCTGTTTCCATATTAGTCATGTTGTAAAAGAAGAAACAGTTTGCAAAAAAATTATAGTGTCATGTCTTTCACATTATCCTAGCCCAAAGTCTTATCACTTCTGTGCGGTAAATCTATTCAGTAATGTTTTTGTGATTGAGCAGTCTAGTTGGGATTTGTCAATCTTTTTACTTACAGAATTTTTTTAAAATCCAATTACAAGAATCCTGCTCATTTGGGGATTTTATTTTATGAGTTTATGAGTTATGAGTTTGAACTCATAAAAATAATTTCTTGTTTTTCAGATTACTACTGATGGGAAACCTAAAATCATTGATATCATAGATACAACAGGAAGTGGTGATGTGAATACTTCTACAATAGTAGAATCAAAAGATGGGGAAATTGTTGGACTTTCAGGAAGAACTCTTAAGGTAATGCCTTATTTATTGTTACTATTACTTTTCCATGTTATATTGTTAGTGTCCTTATAATATCACTTAAGGCTATCTATGGAATGGTCATGGCAGTAATAATAGTCAGCATTTTTATAGCACTTTAAAGTTTGTGAAGTGCTTCGCAAATATTATCTCATTTTATCTCACATCAACCTGGGAAAAATAGGTGCTATTATTAACCTCCATTTTGTAGATAAGGAATCTAAAGCAGAGATGAAGTGACTTGCCCAGTTCAAGAAAGGCATCACATAAAAAGATGGTACTTGAGCTGGGTATGGACGCAAGTTAGGGATCCTCTTAGATAGAGATGAGACACAGGGCATAACAGTCATGGCAAATATAGAGGGGGTACATGTTGTGCTGTACGCGAAGAATAGAGAGAAGTCAAGATTTGCTAAACCAGAGTGTGGGAAGGGAAGTAATATAAAATCAAGTTGGAAAGATAAGTTGAGGCCAAGTTGTAAAGGGCTTTAAAAGCACAACAGAGAGGTTTATATTTTTTTTTTCCTAGAGACAATTGGGAGCCGCTGAAGTTTGAGTAGAGGAGAGAAATGGTCATTTTGGCATCTATGTAGAGGACAATTAGAGTAGGGCAAGACAATTAGGGCATTGGCAGTAGTCCAGGTAAGAAGGGATGAGGGCCTGAACTATGAAGTGGTAGCTGTGTGAGTAAAGAAGAGGAGTTGGATGTAATATAATATATGGATATAGAAACAGCAAGATTGCATTACCAATCAGATCCATAGAGAAAGAATGAAGAGTCTAAGATAATATCACAAATCTAAGAGATGAATATACTAACTTAGAGATTGGAGAATTTAAAAAGAAAAAAAATTAAGCAAAACTAGCACCAGAAAATTCTGACATTTTCTACAGTGTTTCACATTCATAGGCCCTCTATGAAGGCAGGAAATGACTTCTTTTTTCAAGCAGTGCTCCACACTTCTAACTTTCCTGCGGTCAGCCATATTATTCACTTAGGATTTTTATAACTAATGTTACTCTTAAGTTAATGTTGTTCTTAATTGCTTGAGACCAGAGAGTAGTCTTTACATGACAGTTTTTTGTTTTTTAACGAAATCAGTATATTACTTGATATTTTATCATAGACTCTCTAAGGTCCCTTTTAACTCTAGCTATTTCTCTCTTAAATGGTATATTCATTGATTAAATGGTTTTCTTGCATACAGTAGTTTAGAAGCAGCAGACAGAAGAGTAAGAAGGTTATGGCAAGCATAGTGACAGAAACTACAGGTAACACTAGAACTAAGGGAAAAAAGAGGTATCAGGAAAAGACTAAACCATGTTCATTGTTTAAGAAGTCAGGAAAATTTAGGGGCATGGCTTTTATAAGGTGATAAGATTGATTGTACAAATAACATTGGTTTAACTTCATACCCAAAGAGTACAAGACATATATCTACCTTATCACCATTTTATGGTTTAGCTTTGTTTGGTCAGATTCTGGGAAATTGTACATAGGCAGCTTGTTCTCTCTAGACTGATTCCAGATAGCACAAAGATCTTGGGATTTTTGCAACTTCATATAAGATAGAAATAGAGATCTGTAGCACCTGAAAATGAGAACTTGGGTATTAATCATTCACGGCCACTTGTATCTTTATATGTCTCCCCTTCTCCCTCTGATGGAAGAGGCCTAGTTTAACCAGCTTGTTGTCACATTAGGATCAGATTTGTCATTACAATAACGTTCCTCCTAATCTCAATTTCATAGTGCAGTGTGTAACAGATAACATTTAATGACAGAACAAATTATTTCTCCCCCCTTCATAGATTCCAACAAATTGGACAAATCCCTCAGGCAAATACCATATTGGTATAAAAAATGGTTATGACTTCTATCCTAAAGCTCTTAAAGAGAGGATGCAGGTAATGTATTATACTTGTCACATACATATTAAAAGTTAATGCTAATGAATAAGAATTAATGCCATTGAATACCATATTTGCTCTTCTTTCTTACCCTGATGAATCCTCACTTCCAGATGTTTTCCCTGTATAATCTCCACACCACCATTAGTGTTTTTGCTTTCTTTAGAATACCGATCACTGCTGCTGTTAGACTTCTCTAAGAGTTAAAGGTCTTTGCCAGAATAGATGAAGGCTATTCTCTTTTTCTACTTGTGTTCTGACTTACTCCCCCATACTGCCTCTTCTTACCGTCATGTTCCTTGTTGACTTTTTTCACTAGTTCTTACCTTCATGAATGTTGTCTGAAGAGATTGTTATTATAAGAAGTAGGTTATTAGTAAAAGTAGTGGATGGGTTAGGAGAGGGAACTTAGTATTTGCCTTACTATTCTAAGTTGTTTAATTACATTTTAATTGGGAGCTCATTTACTATATACAAACTATATACTATATGCAAGCTACAGACAGTTCACTCAGTGTCTTTGTGACCTTTGTTTAAAAATTTGCATTTAAAAAATTAATGAACCCAATTTTCCTTTCAGTGGCATATTGAATTGCATGTTAATCCTGAGATTTATCTTGATGTAGTGATTATAGAGATCTCAATTTAGTCACATAGAGATAAGTTATTGTTTGGAGTAGGCTTCTCCTAACTAGTAATATCCTTTTTACATTTGAAATTTTATTTGATATTCAAAAGTTCAATTTATACATGTTTTTAAAAACTGCATAAATAATTGCATGTCTTGCTAGGTTTTTTGTTTTGTTTTGTTCAGATAAGACATGCCATCTATTATCAAAATTGAGTCTTAGCTAATACTAACTAAATCTCAGTGAGGAAAAAATTGGTGGTAATGAAGGTACTCAGAATATTTCCATCTACATTCAACTCTATTATTCTGTAAAGTCAAAATAGTTTTTTTTGAGTATGTAAAAGTTTAAAGTTACTGAAAAACTCAATGCTAAATGCTGTTAATTGCTTATTACATTCCTTGTGATTCATTAGTTGGCAGTCGCTGTACATGGTCTTACTTTACATTTTTAATTAAAACTGTATAGTTTCCTATTTTAGTAATTTTGATTTGAAACAGCAGCATTTTGACTTGGAAAGCAGCAGATTTTGATTCTGGAATGGTTGAAGTTGTGGTAATTGAATAAAAATAGAAGACTCAGTTTCTTGAAATCAAATGCCATGAAACTTTTTAACTTTTTTATTACTGAATTCATAGCCTTTCTAACTTTACTAACATTTTATTTGTCTATGTTAATTGTATAAGCATCGAAATGTTATAGCACTGGGGTTTGCAAGTAAAATTGTCTAAAATAGTAAAAATATAGTATAATTTTCAGGAAATTTATTTGTTTTTCAGAAAGAACGTAAGGAAAAAATTTGGGACCCTGTTCATAGAGTTGCACTTGCAGAAGCCTGTAGGAAACAGGAAGAGTTTGATGCTGTTAACAACTCTTCTTCTCAAGTTGGTGCTAATAGTTTAAGTAAAAATATTGGTAAAGAATATGCTTCCTTAGGGAATGAAAATTCTATTTTTAGAAATTTTTCTTTAAGAAAAGTTTGCTTATTTTTGTGATTTGTAACACCATTCCTCTTCTTAAAGTTCATATGGACTCTGTGCCTTAAACTATTTTGTTAAATATGATCTTTTGACTAAGTTAAATATGATCTTTTGACAAAACTTTAGTTTAAAAGTGAGGTCTTGTTTCATTTCAGTTTATATCCTAATTAAAAAAAAATTCTGTTCTGCTACTTATTAATTGATAGGATAATAATTTTTAAATAGTGGAAAATTAAACTTTATTAAAGGACGAGACTAAAACAATGACTCTGACACATTTGAGAATCATCTTTCCCTTTACTAATCATTAGGATAAATATTTTTTAAACACTTCAAACAACACTTAAGAATATGTGGCAGCTCTTAAAGTTTTGAAAAAATTAGATACCCATGTGAAAATGTAATTGTTTAGTAGGTTTTTTTTTCCAGTGAGCCCATATTTCTTCATTTTATTTTCACACTAATTCTATGAATTAATTCATAGATGCTAAAAAATGCTAATTTTTTTTTATCACCTGTAGATACAGATACAATTTATAACAAACATGAAAGCTTTGTGCACTTATTTTTCAAAACTATTTTTTATGTAGTTGCATCCTCAAAGTAATTTTCACATTTGCTATCTGTGAAGAGAATCCTTAGTCTTTTGCCAGCCCACTGGTCTCAATTTAACCTTTTATTTTGAAATCTCATTTTGTAACTCTGTAATAGACTTGATTTAGCATTGGCTGTTCTGATAAATCATGGGAATTTTATGTGTACATTGCTGAATGCCTTAGATTTTTTTAAGTTTTTGTAATACAGATGGTGGCTTCCATTGACCATTTTATTAAATATCTGTTGTTTCAGATGTTTTGCAAAACATTCTGGATATATTGCATGATTTCACAACTCTAAAATAGAGATTGACTTGTTCCAGTAAATATTGTTTATTTTCTTTAGCCTATTAAGTTGAAAGGAATTGAAGACCTATGGTTTCTGTAGCTACTGTGGATACCTAAGGAGTTGATTTTTTTTTCCTAGCTCTTTAATGGCATATGTAATATGAACTGATATATTAAGTAACATGAGTTCTTTTATAACCAGTTCTTAAAATAGCTTGTAAAACTGATTAGAGAGCATTTATAGCTGTTTATTTTATTAACCACTATAGGATAAGAGAAGACAAATGTTCTCATAAGGTTTGAGAACTTAATTTACAGCCATCTCTTTAGATGGAACCACAGTTTAGGGTAAAAAAACCAAAATGACCTTTTGTTTTTCTGGAGTAAAGTTCACACAATAGAATGTAAAATCAAGAAAAATACAGTAGGATATAAAATCTTGTATTTTTGCAGATTGTATTGATAAGTGGAATAGTGGTATATAACAAAGTGAGATATATATACGTATATATATATATACACACACACATATATATCTTTAGAAGCAAAAATGTACCAAAAATTTGCATGTTTGTGTTATCTTTTTTTTAGTTAAGTAAATTAATCAAGGAGGAGCTTCAAAGTCAAGTAGAACTGTTAAATTCTTTTGAGAAAAAATATAGTGACCCTGGCCCTGTCTATGACTGCATAGTTTGGCATGATGGCGAAACTTGGAGGTAAACCAATTCTATGTGTCTTACATATTTTAATCATTTTTTAAATGTTTAAATATGATTTAGAGCAAAATTAAATATTACACGATGATTGTCTTATATAACAGTAATTCTGCTGACCAAAATACATGAAAACCAACTTAATGTTTATTTCTGTATGAAGCATTGGAAAAAATTGCATGCTTTGGATGTACGTGTCCCAAAAGTCTTAGTGCAATTTTAGGCTATTAAACCTTAAAAGTGCACTAAGATATTTGTGTTATTCCTTTGGGAACTACATTTTTAAAATATGTTTCACCTTTTGTCATGGGTACGTTAAGTTGTATTACAAGTGATGATTTTGTAAATTGAATTGTTTTAAATGTACTTACTTTTAAAAGAAATTCTATTGTGAATATTTAACTGAAATTCATTGATTTCACAAAACCACGTTTGGCAATTGACATAGGATGCACTGGGTTCACAGTAACTGTTACAAATGAAAGGTGTTAGTGATTGGCAAAAAAAAAAGAAATCTAACTCTAAAACCTTAAATTAGATCTTCATAGAGATTTGCGACAATGCAGTGTTTTAATGATAATATGTACTGTTTCTGCCGTCTCCTCCTTCCTATCCCCTAGGTGTCTGGGGATTCTCACCCAGTGGGGATAGGGCCTAAAGAATTCCATCGATATGCTACTATTCCCCTGTATAACAACCTCTTGCTTTTCTCCCTGTAACTAACAGCTATACTAATCTGCCGTTTTCACTTGAGGCAGGGCCAGTGAGGGGGAGATAATAAAGTGATCCTATGGTGCCTACCAAACAGTTATTTTCTCATTGGTCTGAGTATTGAAAAGTCTAAAGGAAGATGGGAAGTATGTGGGTGGAAGGTGACACTTGGTAGTAAGAAGGTATTTTTCTCTTGAGGCATTAGCCATGGTAATGGTAAAGTTTTGCTCCTTTGTGTTAAGGTGTGGTTAGTAATGTCAGGCAGTCTGTACTTTAAAACAATATTGTGCTTGATATGTTTGTCTAGGAAATAATTGCATCAAATCAATGATCTGTCCATCCCAAGTATTCTTAATCTGGCAAAAACTCTATTACAATAAGAGATGTTTAATAGGACAGCCAAGTTGGTGCCTTGTATGATGTAGATCTCACAAAGTTAATAGGCCTAATTAAAAAAAATTATGCGTGTGTATGTACATATATGCGTGTATGTGTGTGTTTATATTATGCACTTCTTAAACCTGGTTTTTATTTTTTGCCTTTAGCACTTTAGTTTACTATTGTGCATTATGATGTGTCAGGATATTAGGAGACACCCTGTTTTCCAGAACTAAGGCTAATGAATAAGAGTTAATGCCAATGAATACTGGTTCCTGTCTGGCTGACAGCTTCAAACTTTGAGTCTTAGCTTGTTTTATCCCTATTATAGACTTGGATCTTTTTTTTTTTTGTCTCTCCAGGACTTACCTTTTAATAAATGTATAGCAAAGAATCCTTTTGCAGTATGAATGGTCATCCTCTGATTTTATGTTTTATCAGTTCTATAATTTATGCATTTATCTCACTTGCCACCTTCTAGATGAATCTTTTCAGAATTTCTTCTACTTCTAGTATCTTTCCCTGCATTACCTTGTATTTATTTTGAATGTACCTATTTATGTGTACGTTGTTTCCCCTGATAGAATATGAGCCCCTTGAGGGCAGGGACTGTTTCATTTTTGTATTTTTATGCACAGTGCCTAGCACATAATGGGAGTTTAATAAATTCTTGCTGTTTGCAAGATGTATTAGATACTATTAGGAGATTCAGAAGTGATTAGATTATGATTCTAGTTATCAAGGAGTTTGCTGTTATAATATCCAGTTAAATGTAACATCTTAGCCCATTAACATAGCCTTGTTGATGTAGTTGCCATAATTTCTTTCAAGTGAAATATTCTAGGTAAATAACCCTACCTGTTTAGTAATAAGAAGGTCATCCTTTCATGCAGTATTTATGGAGAGTGCCTCTATTTCCAGTACCTACCTAATTGTTTGTCAGTTAATTCAGACCTTTTTTAAATGCCTTCCACATGCAAGGAACTGTGCTAAGTTGCTAGGTGTAACTGATATTCATATAATCATATGAGGGGAACAAGGATCTGAGGCACTTTTTAATCATACATACATATACGTAGATGTAGGTAAGGGCAAAGGAAAGGTCTGTACAAGATGCTGAAAGAATATTTGAGTAAAAAGATCACCTTCACTGGAGGTAAGGGAAGGCTTCAGAGAGGTATTGATATGTTGGAAAGAAAAAGCAGCTTTCCAACTGGTGAAAATGTGGAGAGAAGGTCTCTGGATATATGGATCAAGAGAATGAGATAGGAATCATCAATTAGTTGTCCACTTTGGCTGAAGCAGACTATATGATGGAAAGTAGCATGAAATAAAGTTGAAAGGTAGGGTTGTAACCATAATTTGGAAGGCCTTTCATCCCAAGCAAAAGAGACCTTTTCCCCTCCCATATGTGGTAGTTAACCACTGAAGCTTTTTTTGAGCAGGGGAATGACATGGTTAGGCTTATACGTTAGAAAAGATTATTTTATCACATATATGAAGGGTGGACTAGTTATGTGAGCAGGAGATCAATTAGTGAGTCACATTCCAAGAACTTTAGTTAGGTTGTGGCAATGAATGGAAAAAAGGATCATTTGGGAGAGATGGTATAGGTAGAATCAATAGGACTTGACAAATACTGGATATGGAAAATGAGGAAGATAGAAGACTTAAAGATAACTTTAAGAACCTCTGTGCTTAGGAAGGTGGTGGCAGTATCAATAGATATTGCTAAGTTAGGAGCAGGGACAGGTTTTGAGGTGCTAGGAGGCCATGCAGGTAAATATATGAACTGGATCAGGGGACAGCACAGAGCTTAGATACAAAATGGTCATCACTAACATTTAAATAGATCTTTAAAGTTTTCTGAGTGCTTTGTATACATCAGTGCATTCGAGGCTCATGAATTTTGTTTGGTAGATATCATCCCGCTTTTACAAATGAGAAAGCTGGTCACACAGCTCGCAAAGTATTAAAGTATCAGAAACAGGACTTGAACCCAGCTTGGGCTGGATTCTTTCTACTGTGCCTGTTTGTGGATGGTTCAATTATAGATTTACAGACCTCTAGTGAGGGGAATCAACTAGCCCTTTCACTTTAAATAGCTCTAAAGCTTATTTCACATTGTCCCAGCCATGTATGGTGCAGTGTGATTTCTTTTATGCTGGTGGCCATTATTTGGTTACCTGGGTACTCTATTTTTAAAGCTCTTTGAATGAAAAGGTCAAAACTTTGCATTTACTTTGGTATGTATTAGAGGTAAGTATGGTAGATCCTTATCCTTAAGGAATAGTGATTATGAGATTTTCAGAATTATAAACAAATTACATGTAGGAAGGGGGTGGAGGTGAGGAGAAGTTGTACAGCTGGTGACACGTAATTGCAAATAAAAATTTGGATATTAACTACTCCTATTTTCAATTCACAGAGCCTGCATTGATTCAAATGAAGGTGGGGACTTAAGTAACAGCACTGTATTGAGGAACTACAAGGAAGCTCAGGAATATGGTTCTTTTGGCACAGCTGAGATGTTGAATTACTCTGTTAATATTTATGATGATGGAAATCTACTTTCTATTGTGACTAGCGGAGGTATTTCTTCTCTAATCTATGTAGCTAATAAATGACGAAGTGTCTTAAAACTAAGGATTAAAATACCCAATTTTAGATTTGTAAAGGATTTAGAAGTTCCAGTCTCTTCGTTTCAGCTAGTAGGACTAAACTTCAGGTCTGTTGATTCCCAGGCTATCATATGACAATGTCACCATTTTAGTATGTTTAAAAAGAAAACATACTGAAAATAGTGAAGCTGTATGTACTTTAGTAGTTTAATGAATGCCAAATTTTAAAGGCATTTCCACCTTTGGATATATTTTACTTTATATCAGGTTATTTCATTAGCTACAAGAGGTCTGAGGTATCCACATACTCATTATCAGGTACCTACAGTTAAACGTGTCTTTGTTATGATCCAGATTTGTGATTTCCTGTCAGGAAAACTGCCAGTGCAGGTCAGCAAATGCTCTGCAATTTGGAATCTAAAAAGTTGCCTGGATCATTAAGAGGTTAAGTACCTGAGCCTTGTTTAAATGGTCACACAGCCAGTATGTGCCCGAGGAAGATTTCAACTTAGATCTTCCTGACTTGAGGTTAACTCTCTGTACTGTCATGCTGTTTCCCTATGAGGTTGCTTAGGGGAGCAAAAATCATCACAACACATACATAGTCACTAATGATAGCCATTTGTAAAATCAGTTCTGATTCAGGCATTCCTTCCTGGACAAGTTTTTCCTCTTCATCCCCTGCCCTGCCCATTGTTTGAAGTTTTTGTTGGTCAGGCACTTCATAAGAATAGTTTTAATATCAAAGGGTTAAGAAAATTGATGAAGCTTTCCAAATGGGTCACATTATGTTCCTGCTTTAAAAGTAAAAAAAAAATCAAGGGTGTTATATCCACCATCATATGATTTTGTTGGAAAAATTATATCAAAAAATTGTGTATGATGTTCTATTGTTTCTGCTCATTTCACTCAGCATCAGTTCATATAAGTCTTTCCAGGTTTTTTGAAGTCCACCTGTTCATCATTTCTCATAGCACGATAGTATTCCATTATATTCATATACCACAACTTGTTTAGCCATTCTCCAATTGATGGACATCCCCTCAATTTCCAATTCTTTGCCACCACTAGAAGAGCTGCTATAAATATTTTTGTACATGTGGGTCCTTTTCCTGTTTTTATGGTCTCTTTGGGGTACAGACCTAGAAGTGGTATTGCTGGGTCAAAGGGTATGCGGTTTTATAGTCCTTTGGGCATCATCCCAAATTGCTCTCAATAATGGTTGGATCAGTTCACAACTCCACCAACAATGCACTAGTGTTCCAATTTTCCCTCATCATCTCCAACATTTATCATTTTCCTGTTTTGTTATGTTAGCCAATCTGACAGGTGTGATGTGGTACCTCAGAGTTGTTTTGATTTGCATTTCTCTAATCAATAGTGATTTAGAGCATTTTTTCACATGACTATAGATAGCTTTAATTTTTTCCTCTGAAAACTTCCTGTTCATATCCTTTGACCATTTATCAATTGGGGAATGACTTGCATTCTTATAAATTCAACTCCATTCTCTATGTATTTTAGAAATGGGGTCCTTATCAGAGACAGTGGTTGTAAAAATTCTTTCTGCTTCCCTTCTAATCTTGGTTGCATTGGCTTGGTTTGTGTTTAATGTAATCAAAATCATCCATTTTGCCTTTCATAATGTTCTCTGTCTCTTGTTTGGTCATAAATTCTTCTCTTCTCCATAGATATGACAGGTAAACTATTCCTTGCTCTCCTAGTTTGCTTGTAGTATCAGTCTTTATATGTAAATCATGTACCCATTTTGACTTTATCTTGGTGTAGTGTGTAAGATGTTGGTCTATACCTAGTTTCTGACATACTATTTTCCAGTTTTCCCAGCAGTTTTTGTTGAGTAGTGAGTTCTTTTCTGAGAAGTTGGACTCTTTGGATTTATCAAATATCAACTTCTGCCTCTTAACAATGGGCATCGTCTGGGCAGGAAATGTTACCACTCTGAGTTTCATTTGCCTCATCTCTAAAATAAGAGGGTTGAACTAAGTGATTGCTAAGGTCTCTTTAACTCTCAAATCCACAGTCCTGTTGTCCACAGTAGTATTTCATCTAATGACCTTTAGGTTAGATCCACTTAGCAATATGAATTGAAATATACTTGTAATCTAATGAAGATTTGGGGAAAGACCTTTAAAGATTAGTGAAAAAGATAACCGATTGTCTACTTTAGATTTCTTTAAAAGTTTGCCTTATATATTCTTTTAATTATAATGTTTAAGAATATTGTTTGCCCATATTTTTTTATTTTTAAAATATTTATTGATTTATTGTTTTTACTTTTTTCTCTTCTGTTCCCCAAAAATGCTCCATCCCCCAAATGATTCATTTTCTTTTTAAAAAGAAAAGAAGCTAAGCAAAAGCATCCTATACAGTAACCTTATCTGATAGTGTAAATAACATCCTATTTTAGCGTTCCCCTACTCCCACACAGTCTTTAGGGAAAAGGTCATATATTTCATTTCCTGTTAACTTGGACCATCACTGGTTTTTCAGTTAGTCACTAAGAGTTCAGCTTCCTTTTAGTGATTTTTTCACTTATACTGCTATGGTCATTTTGCATACTATTCTGATTCTACATAATTTACTTTTAATCAGTGCATAGACATTTCCATGTTTCTCTGAATTCCTTGTAATTATTTCTTTTTACACAATAATATTCCATTACATTTATGCACCATAGTTTACTCAGCTGTTCTCAGACTATTGTTCATCTGTTTTTTAGTCAAGAGTTTTTTTTTTCCTTTCTAAGGAAAAGCATGCTTATATTAATCTTAAAATCTTGCCTACTTATGCCTATTGTGCCATAAGCATTATTATCTGATTTGTGTGGCCATGACTGAAGCAATGCCACCTGATGTCACTGCTTCTAATTGCAACAAAAGTATTTAAAAGGAGGAGAAAACAGATTATTGAATGTTTCACTTAGAAACCCAGTGTGTTAAATAGAATGGTATAGTAGAAAGAGTTTAGTTTGGACTCAGAGAATCTGCTATTTAATGTATGTGAGTTTGGGTAAAGCACTTAACTTCAGCTCTCTCTTTCCCGAATGCAAAATAAGATACTTGAATTACATCTCTAAGGTCCCAGATCTAAATCCTGTTGTTCTGTAAATGACAATACAATTTTATACTTTGCCATTGCTCGTATATATGGCAGATCCTTGCCTTTGCAGAAGTTTGAAAAATTACATTGATAAAGTTGTCCCTCTCTTTTCTTTGCCAGTTCATACCATGCATTTCCTTTAAAGCCAATCTCTCATGAAGCCTTTCCTCATTGATCTTAGCCTACAGTTATATTTCGTTTATCTAAAATTATATAGCATTTGATCTGTCAACAGAAGTTAACTTCTTATTTAGATATTGCTGGATTATTTTGAACCTGAAATTCCTATGCTACTGGCATAGTCTTAACACAAAGGCTTTTCATCTTCATTGCAAATCATTTGATAATTCTCTAATATAATGGAAGGAAGTGATGCAGGTATAGGCCCAAAGTAGCTATATGATGAATTAAATTCGTGAACTGTTTTAATGCTCATGAATTAGTGACATGAATAGGGTCCTAGAATAGTTTTATGTGAAGGGTCTTATTAATAAATTATAATTAGAAGGGTTATAGCATTGTAAAAGTTTTATAGTTGAGAAAAATGTTTCCTTTTTAAAGACATCTGAAGATTATTATCCTTAAAGCCAAGTTTTAAAAAATTACCTATTAACAACGATGAATGTATAAATTAAACTGCCCATCATTATAAAATTTTAAGTTTTCTCGTATGCACGTTCTTTTATTGTTCATAGGAGCTCATGGGACACATGTAGCTAGTATAGCTGCTGGATACTTTCCACAAGACCCTGAAAGAAATGGTATAGCTCCTGGTGCTCAGATTCTTGCAATCAAGATTGGTGATACAAGATTAAGCACTATGGAAACCGGCACGGGTCTTATAAGAGCTGTGAGTAGTCAATATATTAAAATAGACCTTGGAGATTCTTTTTGTACTTAGCTTTCTAATTGCTTGCTTACCTGTTGGCTTGCTTACCTGTGTGTCTAATTATGGAATGGAGGATAAAATAAAATTCAGTCCCCACAATTTGAGCTATCTGATTGTTAGTTTCACATTTTTTTATGACTATATTGAACTATTTAGATAATTTAAGGTTTTCTATAATAGAAACGTCTCTTTTATATGTTAGTAGACTAACATTTAGAAATGTCATTTAAAAATTATTGGGTTTGTTCTAAGTTCAATACCTCTAGTTATTTTTTAGTCACATAATCTTAGAGCTATGCTACTCCTCCTACCTTGTAACATGAATCTCCTCCAGTATCACCCCATAATAGTCATCTAGCCTTTGCTTGAACAGTTTGAGTAGCTATGAACTCATTAGGTCTTAAGGCAATCTTTTCGATTCATTCTAACTAATCTGGAGGCCACAAAGACAAAATAAAGTTATGGAGCAAGTGGGAGTGAAAGTGATCAATTCTTCTGTCCTATATTGTAATCATGAAGTATTATAGCTAAAAGGATTTCAGAGATCAAATCCACCTTCCTTATCATTTTCCAGATAAACTGAGGCCATTGGAGATACAGTGACTCAGTCAAGTTCATACAACTGCCTCTTCTAGCTTTTCAAGGATAGACCTTTTTCTGTGTATGAATACTTCATTTGTTATTTTTTTGTTTGCAGATAAGTAGATGTGTCAAACACTTAAGAATATACATACATAATATGGTTGGTGATGGAAAGTGTAAATGACCCAGAAGGTGATTTAGTTTGAATGGGGAAGAAATCTAGAAATGTGTTTTTATTGCAGCCATGCCATTATTTTATTATATTTCTTTGCCAGTTTTCTGTATTCCTAAAGTGATTACAAAATGTTCTCTTTCCCATCTTAGGGTTTGTAGAACTAATGAGATCATCATGAGAGAATTAAACATCTAATTTATATATGGTTGTGCTAACCACTAAACAAACAAATGAAAAAAGCTCTATGTCGAGAAATTAATTTTCAGCAACTTCAGTTGTCTGAAGGCCATGTCAACAAAATATAACAAGCCCATACACTTGATTATTTAAGAGACACATATATTAATAGCAACAGGAAATGAAACTGTTAAGAGGAAACAGAAAAACTTTAAAACACAATAGTGGGCCTATTCATTTTAGTGATAAAGAGCCCCAAATCTTTCAGAAGTATATAAGAGTTATATATTATAGAGGAAAAAAATCAATCATGTTTTTATATAATGATGATGAGATGTCATGAAAAAGATAAGTTGTATTCAGCATTCTCTGTTTAAGGTGACAAGGAAGTAAATATTGCATTTTATATTTCCAAGAAAAATGGTTTAAAATGTTTTAGCTTTTAAAAGGAGTAAACTTAAGGCATTTTGACACTTAACTGATATGGCATAATAATCCCCCAGCAGTGCTAGATACAGGGGATTGTTATTAAAATAAACTGTTTTTGATCTCCTTTAATGGACATTAGTGGACTTTGTCAATTTCTTAAAAGATTTGCTAGATTAATATTGATTACTAATAGTTTCACGCTTTATAAACATTCTTGGTAAGCCAGGTAAACATATAAAAGTATTTAGTGTAATATTCCATGTTCGCAGTTGAGATGTCTATGGGAATGCTATAACTCTGACGAGAGGATATTAACAAAATTATATTTTTTGTATTCTCTTTCCCTACTCATATCACCTCCCCAGGAAACTGAAGTGATTACTGAAAAAATTTGAATGATATTTGTTGAGGCTTTTATGTCTTTAAATTAATTTTTTTCTAAATTCAGTAAAATAAAAATGGAAAAACACTGGTGTGTATTATAGAAAGTGATTATTCAAACTGTTCTTTCTACAGTATTTCAAAATGTCAGAGAAGTCATTGATATGGGATATTCCATTTGTATTTTAGTATGCAGTCTTAATGAGTGGTTGTAGCCCACTAAAATTTATTTCTTACTGACCAGCTTCTTGTACTTACCCTTTAATTGTGTTTTCTTAGGCCATAAAAGTGTATAGAATGTTGATGGGCCCATACGTGTTACCTTGGATAGAGTCTACTGCAGCTTGTGTTGTGTTGGCATAGCTTTCAAGAACCAAGATGGTTCTCTTTTGTTCTTTAAAATTTTTTTTAGTATTCAGGGACCTTTTCTCAGTCCTCATCCTCCTTGACTTTCCTGCAGCCTTTGAAATTGTCACTTCTTTATTCTAGATCCTTTCTTCCCTTGGCTACCATGATACTAGGATAATGTAATAGAATCATAAGATTAGAGATTTAGATCGGGAAGGGACCTCAGAGGTTAACCCTCCTCATTTTACAGGTTAGGAAAATGGAGGCTTAGAGATGTTTAAAAAAACTTACCCTAGGGTCCTACTCATAGTAAGTAGCACAACTGGAATTTGAACCTGAGTCTTCTGATTCCAAATTTAGTGCTCTCCCCCACCCCCTAGTACCCTTCTAAAGCCCAGGCTTGCATCTCTTAACTGCTAACTGGTCATCTTCTCCTGGTTAATTTTTGAGTTCTGTTCAGCTTATCCCAAACTGAGCTACTCATCTTTCTTCTCAAAACCTCCTTGTTTCTGTAGGGGCCATCAGTATTCTTGACATGGTTTTATAATTTAAGTATCCTCAATTCTTCACTGTCTCTTAACTGCCTAATCCAACCATTTGCCAAGTCTTATTCTACCTCCATGATCTCTCTTGCATTCTTCCTTTTTTTTTTCCTACTCACATCTCCACCACTTTAGTTCTCTATCACTTCTTGACTAGACTTTCTGTAAGACTATTAGCCTTTTAACTGATTACCCCCTTCCCCAGTCCTTTCTCTACACAATTGCCAAAATAAATTTCCTAAAGGACATAAGATAAAATGTCCTTCTGCCCCATACCTTCAGTATGGCTCTCTGTTTCCTTCTTGTTGGTTAAAAGGCAAACTCCTTAGCTTGACATTTAAAGCCTTTCATATTCTGGCTCCAAATTGACTTTTGTAGTTTTATTTCACATTATTCCTTTTATCCTATATAGTTCAGCCACTCTAGATTCCCCAAATCTGAAATTCTTACTGCTTCCTCAAATTCCCCATAGCTATCCCTTGTGCCATTAAACTGTGAACTCCTTGAGGGCAGGGATATCTTTTGCCTTTCTTTGTATCCCTACTTAGCTCAGTGTCTGGCACATAGTAGGTACTTAATAAATGTTTATTGACTGACTGCCTGAAATGTATTTCTTTCTCATCTGTACCTTTCAGAGTCCTTATTTTCTTTAAAGATTCTGTTGTGGCGCTATCTTTTCTTTGAAGTTTTTCCCTACTTTCTTCCCCTCCCCCTAGTAATCAGTGCCTTTCTTTCTTCAGATTGACTTCTACTTACTTAGCTATTTATGTTGTAACATGTTTTCTGCCTGCCTGTCTGCCTCGCCACCGTGCCTACAGGTCTTTGGAGATAAAACTTTTTTTGAGGTATAGGAGAAGGACTTTAGTGGAGGTTATCATTTTGTATGTTTTTCCCTTCATTAGCATTTCAAATTATTTAAATATATTTATCCTTATCTTATAGGTCTTATATACATTAGATTTGAGATCCTCCTGGAATTTCCATGCTTTGCCCTCTATTGCATAGTATTTGTTTATGGCTAGTATTTAATTTATAAAAATAAAAAATTTTTCTGGGACAGTTGGAAAAATACAAGCTGTACCTGTTAATGTAAATGATTAAGTGGGTAGAGAAATTTTTATTGAAAAGTAACATTTTTTAAAAATTTAATTTTTTTTCTTCAAGCATTTTTTAATAGCCTGCATAAAATGCCCCTAGAAGTAAAATCCTTGAAGTTTCTTGATTTAAAAGATTTTTTTCATGTAATTTTTAAAGGCAATATAATATGCTTTTTAGAGAATTGTTTCTAAAAGCAATAATTGAAGTTTCCTGAAATGCTGGTGGGTGAATTCTAGAGAGATCATCAAAACTTGAGCTGTAGAAATGTGTGGTGATGGTAGACAAACTGAGAGATCTATAGTACAAACAGAGAATGGGAATAGAGTGAGCTGAAATTCTCTAGTTTTTATAGTTTCTTGCTGACATTCCTTCTGCTTCTTTAAACTCTATTACGAGAGAAATACTGGAGTTACAAAGCTCAAAATAATTGTTTAGGGACAATAGGACCTACAAAATTAATCATAGTTTATAAACAAATTGTGATTCATGGTTATGAGCTATTTGGAAATCACTGGTGTAGGCTTGCATGTTTTATCTGAAATCTTGAATTTTTAAAAATAGCATGAGCTTGGTCTACAGAAAGTACTCTATTCCTAAAATCAGAATGTAAGCAAAACTCTGAAACTTTTTTTTTAAACAGATGATAGAAGCCATAAATCATAAATGTGATCTTGTCAATTATAGTTATGGAGAAGCAACCCACTGGCCAAATTCTGGGTGAGTATGAATAAAACTTGACTAATGATTTGTGGTCATATCTATAAAAACTTCCACATAATCTGTTGTACCCTAATTCCATTTTCTTCTTTAGCTTGGTGGTTTTTATTACTTGATTTTGCATGCTTTTGGGGCAGGGGCAATTAGATGGCACAGTTCACAGAATGCAGAGCCTGAAATCAGGAAGTTTCATCTCCCTGCATTCAAATCTGGTCTCTAGACCACTCAGACACTGTGACCCGGGACAAGTCACTTAACCCTCCTTTGCCTCAGTTCCTCATCTGTAAAATGAGCTGGAGGAGAAAATGGCAAACCATTACATTATCTTTGCCAACAAAACCCCAAATGTAGTCAGGAAGAGTGAGACATGACTGAAAAACAATCAAACAACAACAGTAAAACATTATAGCATCTTGATATGTAAAATCAAGCAATAAAAACCACCAGACTTATGAGAAAAATGGGGTTAGGGCACAGCACTCAAAAACTTTTTCAGTGACACATTTAAAAAAAAAAAACAGGAACCAATAAATACATGTTAAATGGTTTGGAAATACATAAGTACTATAATAGTGACCACATCCATAGCTTCAGGCTGTTGATTAGCTATATTGGAACAAATTCACATTTTTCAAACACGCATTATAGCAGAACTTCTTGAACTTGTTAATAATACTGAATGAAAAGTTTTAGATATAGTTAGGTTGGGACTTAGCTATATTTTCTAGAACCATGAAGATAAGCTGTTAATCTCATCATTCTTTAGTTTAAATAAAATACATATAGGTAAGGCATCAACCAAACCTAAATATAACCCTTGTTGAGAAATCAGCTTGCTCTGATATTGTTCACCTCTCATATCATTTCACTTTTCTATCTGATCTTACTCCTGCTCCTGACACCTATTATCTGAATAAACCTTGTGCGCTTTATTTTCAAGATAAATTTATTTACTTGTGTTGTACCAGTATTCTTTTAAAGCTCATTTACATCAACTCCCACTTTCATCTCCTTAATTTTTAAAATTCATCAATTTCCCCTTTGTTTTGCTCTTGCTTAGCCCTTAAAAGGCTTACTATTTTGTAACATGCTCAACCTCTTCCTCTGGCTTATTAACCCTTTTCATGATGAATCCAGTTCCTTGCTTCCCACCATAGCTTTAGCTGCTAGAAGGCAGGGTCCTTGTCTCATTTTATCTTTGTATCCCCAGCCTTCAGCATGCTATGCTCCACATGATCAGCACTTAATGAATATTGAATTCAGTTTTCTCTTTCTTCTCTCTAATCTGCATTCTTCTATCTCTTCTACCAGCATATTTCTCTCAGTTCCCCTCCAGCCCAGCCAAGTTCTGCTGTAATTAAAACTTTCTAGAGATGATCTGCATGTCATTTTTCCTGCTTTTTTTCTTTACCATTTTAGGTCATCCCTATAATTCTTTTAGTGCTACGATGGGCAGTTCCTGATACAACTAATCTGTTTTTTTTTTTTCATATTCAAGTAATTTGTTTTTACTACAAAACAGCTAAGTATTTTGAGTTCCATAGAAAATGTTGGAAAATGTTTTGTGCATTCAAAGGGCTTCTGTCTCTCTTTCAGGAGGATTTGTGAAGTTATTAATGAAGCTGTATGGAAGCATAATATAATCTATGTTTCAAGTGCTGGGAATAATGGTCCTTGTCTCTCCACAGTAGGTTGTCCAGGTGGAACTACTTCAAGTGTAATAGGTTAGTTCTTTGCTTAAAAAGCCATTTGTGCATATTTTGTCTAAAATTTTTTATTGGTACCTATGATAAGGTTTAGTTCAATGTGATGAACAGCAGAGCCAGAGTATCTTAAGAGGAAAAAAAATATCTTTTTAATTGTTATTTTAATTGAATTTAGCATCCTTTTGGATTGATATTGCACATTTTGAAAACCCAAATCTGATAGATAGTATTGTAAAATGCCCTCCACCTGCGCATGTTCACTGTCTCTCCCCACCCTCAAGAAGAATATGAGTTCTCTGGGGATAGGAGGCTGTTTTTTTATTCTTGTAGTTCTAGCCCCCCAGCATAGTATCCAGAATACCAGGCCTAAATACATACATATTTTTTATATATATGTATTTTTTTTTTCTTAATGAGAAGAAATTCTCATTTCTATTGTGGAAGACAGAGATGGAAATCTTTAGTTGGAGTGCAGTTTTTCTGAATGGTAAACTATACCTGTATTATAGTGGAACTCCATTTTTTCTTATCACTTGGCATTTGTAAAACAAGTGACTAGAAGATTTGAATGTTACCTCAGCCTTTAATATTATTTTAAATTTGTTCTGTGTGCACGATAATAATAAATAAACAAAAAAGAGTATTGCATCAGCTGCAGTATACTCCACAGTCCCCATTTTCTTCCACCAAAAGGCTCTAGAACTCTGAACTCTGGATTCCTTCTGATACCTCACTGCAATCTTCTGTCCTTATAAGCTAAAGTCTTCTATCATTCAAGTACTTCCTTTTACTTTGCTCCTTAAAAACCACACATAACTTTTTCTTTAAATGTGTTTAGGGTTTTTATTACTAAGTGATATAGGAAAGCTTAGTTGGGAAGACATAAAACCATTGGAGAAGCTTATAGAATTACAAAAATGTTATTAACAGTTAATTCTGCTCCTACATGTACTAGGGCTTGGTCTTTTTTTTTTTCGTCCTTCCTCTTGTTCCTAATACAGCTTTTATTCTCGTTTTTGTCTTCAAGTATAACCTACCCACCTTCATTTGGGCTAAATATTAGATAAATCAAACTGTATGTTTCCAAGTGATATAGATGCAGTTTGGAAAGCTTATTTAGTATCATGACATCTAGAATCTTCTTATCCAGGTCTTGGAGCTCAGGCTTATGGCAAAACCCCTTTTATGTATTGTATCTACCCCTTCAGGGCAGCTATGCGACATAGTGGATAGAGTGCCAGGCCTGGAGTCAGGAAGACTTATCTTCCGGAGTTCAGATCCAGCCTTAGACACTTAGCTGTGTGACCCTGGACAAGTCACTTAACCCTATTTGTCTCAGTTCCTTATCTGTAAAATGAGCTGGAGAAGGAAATGACAAATCACTCCAGTATCTTTGCCAGGAAGACCCCAAATAGAGTCACAGTGAGTCAGACATGACTGAAAAACAAGTGAATAACAAAAATCTCCCTCTGTCTCCTTTCCACGTCACCACCCTCAAATGAGTGGTTTACCTCATATTCATTTCAGGGATATATCCAGTTGACCTTCCTCACACTAGTCCTTCAGTTAGATCAGGAATTTTCCTTTGTTACTCTCCAAATAATTTCATCCCCAGGGTTTTGCCACGTGTTGGAAGCCATCTTGCCTTTCACCCGCCCATTCTCTAGTAGCCTAAAACAAATTCACTAGCTAAACTTGTAGTGGCTGTTACGTTCTTTATAGCGAATAAAATACTACTGTCTCTTAAAGGGATATCATGACATCACTTTATTTACCATCATAATTCAAATATTCCAGAATATTTAAAAAAATTATATTCTTCCAATGTTGCTTTCATTTTTCCAAGAAAAGTGTTCTAGCAGAATAACCTTGATCCATGGTCCATTTGGTTTTCTAAAATTTTGTTTATGCTTTTTTGTCACCATTTTATATCCCAGTGTACCCTCCCATTTCCTTTTTAACAAAGAAATAAAGCATACCTATCAAAACAATGAGCTTTTAACTGCACATGCAACATCTTTTCCTCTAGTTCATTTACCTCTCTACTAAGTAGAGGAAATATCAAGATTATTAATTCCTTCTATAGAAATATAATTTTATTTAGCTGCCACTAAATTAAGAGTTTTAATTCTACCATGTAATAGAAAGAAGAAAAGGCAATCTTTGGTTGAAAAAGCTATTTTTAGGGACCTGAAAGTTTGAAGTAGGCCCACTGAGGGTTGTAAAAACGAATTTTGTTTTAAACCTGGCATCATGATCCTGTCACTTCTAATGTAGATTTCAAAGAATTCATAGATTTTTAGCAACTACAATTTTCTCCTTCAATTTAGGTCTGCACCAAGAGGTGGCAGCAGAGAATGATGATTTTAACATACCTTTCCCTAGTTCAAGATGGCATCTCTTCCCTTCACTTTTCTTCTGGACTGTGAACACAATTTTCCAGCAGAGCTGTACATTTTTTTTAAGTGAACAAGCATTTATTTTCTCTATTCTCCTCAATTAAAAAGAAATGCCAAATCCTGATAACAGAATATGCGTAGTCAGGCAAAATAAAATCTTATATTGTCCATGTATAGAAATGTATTCTCATTTTGTCTTCCAGCTAAAATTCTATAAGAGTACAACTTTTGAAATATCTAAATTTAACACCAATTTGGTATGGTATAGTGGAAAAGTTAGAAGTGCTGAGTTCTAATCCCAACTTTGCTGCTAAGTAGATGTTAGATGTTTGACCTTGGTATTTAATGTTCTTTTGGAGCTAGTTTCTTTATTTGTAAAATGAGAAGTTTGGACTAGGTAAGCTTTAAGAGTTCTTAAATTTTGTGATTCCTATGAAACATCATTATTTAAACAGCAGACCTCTCCCTTCTAACGATCAGCTGCTTTCTTTTCCTTCATTTGAAGGGCTCTAGATAAAAAAAATTCTTTTCATCCTCTATCTTTTGTATCAAAACCCCTTTGTTATGTTGTTAGCTCTGACAGGATTCTGCTAATTTTCTAGTTATCTCATGCTGGTAGATGGTTCTCCTTTTGGAAGTTCTTTCTTATTTAGAGGGTTTCTTTCTTACTTCTTTAATGTTTTCTCTGCACAGTTTCCCTAATGAAAGAGTCACCAAGAAGGGAAGATATGAAGAGGAGTTTTACTTTGTAATTTATCAAAAGCCCTTCACCATATGGTTTGCATCTTGCTTTTCATTCTTTTTTATATAATTCCCCATCACACATTCTCCATTCTAATCAAACTGGCCTGGTAGCTTTAACTTCTGCATAGAATTTCTCTTCCTGTTCTGGTAGCGCCTTTGTACTTATGCTCCCCTGTGTCTGAAATATACCTCCTCTTCATCTCTACCTCATAAGAGTTCTAATTTCCTTTAAAGCACAGCTCAGATCCCAATTTGTACAAGAATTTTCCTAATCTTCCCAGGTATTCGCACTCTCTTCATATTGAAATTACTTTCTATATACTTGGGATATGTTGTGTATCTGCCCAGTAGAAATGAGCACTCCTCAATGGTAGGAATGCTTTCATTTTCTTTCTTTGTGCCCTTGGTACCTACATAGTGCCTTATACATTGTTTATAATAAATATTTGTTCAATTGAATTGATTAAGTGATTTGGGATCCATTTCAATAGGTGCCTTTTTTCTTTCCACCAGAATTAAAATGACAAAATCATAGAGCTCTTAGTGACTTCAGACATCATCTAATCCAAACTTTAGATTTATATTATGCATATTCCCTTAGATCTGTTCTTAGTGCTATAATTTAATGATTATTTAAACTAAAATTATGCATGATAGTTTAAAAATACTAATTACAAGAATTGAATACCACTTTTGATGTATTGTCTAAAATTCTAAAGGATAAAGAACTGGGAGGTGGTGATATTACTTTATTTTTAATACAAAAGGTCAGACTATATTGAAAACATTTTCATGTTCATTAGATAATTTAACTTAGTTTTTAAGTTGTCTACAAGTTATTCAGTTCTGTTACTTTGCGTGCTTGATTACAGTAAATCAAATTCATTAACCGTTTTATCAATTCTGTGAACTATATATATATTTGTGGATGCTTCTAAGTTTTAGTCTCACTTATCCAATTCAGTTCTACGGGAATATATATTAAGCTCCTTTTGCAGATAATGTACAGTGCTAGGAAAGGGCAGATACAGAATTTAAGTTAGACATAACCCCTACTCTTTAGGAGCTTACAGTTGAGTCTTGGGATAGAATGCACAGACAGATAAGCAGATTAACTCTGTGTCTACTCTGTAGTCAAGTTCAACTGTGCACCTTGACTTAGTCTTATTTCATTATTTTTATTTGTAGTGCTTACCTACTATGACTTCATACTTTAATAGAAATTTTTAAAATGCAGATCATTACATTTGTTGAAATGGAAAACGCTTTGGCCTCTGATCTAGAGGACTATGAACAGCAAGAGGCCCTTCCTATATAAACTTAGCTTTGTAGGGAGTTACTCTGAGGCCAGAATTGTGTGTACAGTTTAGGCTTGCAAGCTGTGGTCTAGGTTTTCCAGTAGTTTGTTAGGGATGACAAATCAGAAATAGAAACCCATGTTAGATTTGCTAGGACCTAATGTTGAGATGTGATAGCTAAAAAAGGAGGAAAGGAGAAAAGCAATAGAACCATCAAATAAAAAACCATTGGATGCCACTTAATACAGTTGTAATATTAAGTTATTTGGAATATTAAGTTTCCTAACAATGATAGAAAAAGACAGTGTAATCTTATCAGGCAACCAATTTTGTAACAATTGTTGATCTCGAGAAGGGAGCAGTTCATTTAAAGTAAATATTGCTAATGAATCTTAAACATCTTGAATTCTCAGTCTCCTACACCCAGGTTGCATGGTGGTATTGTATAGTAGAAAGAACATTCATTTGTTTGGGAGTTCACTCTGCTGCTGTGTAGGGGAATCACTTAATGTTATCTGTCCTCAGTGTCTTCATTTGTAAAATGAGTGGATTGGACTAGATTATTCCTAAAGCTTCTAGCTCTGAAGTCTGAGTATTTATATTCTTTCTGAATGCCTTGAACTTGTATATTTTTCGGTGCTGTAAAAATTTGTCATACTTTAGTTTGTCATTTATATTTATTTGTATTAGGTTTCTTCATCAAATTGTGAAACCTGGTAACAAATGTCTGTTTTTTGAAACTTTCTCTGCAATCTTAATACAATATATTTAATAAATGTTGTAGGTTCACCAGTTAACTAAAAGTGATTTTCTCTTTCTGCAATAAATCTAGTGACATTTAATGGAACGATTATTATTTCCATATTACATAACATTGGAAAGTGTTTTTGTTTTTGTTCTAATTTGTTAATTCTGAAATCTGTTTTGTAGGAGTTGGTGCTTATGTTTCTCCTGATATGATGGTGGCTGAGTATTCACTAAGAGAGAAATTACCTGCAAATCAATACACTTGGTCTTCTAGAGGCCCTAGGTAGGTCAAAATTAATATCTTGAAGATACTAAATTAAAGGTATAAAGATATAATGGGAAGAACATATAGAGGACCTGGAATAAAACCCAAGCTCTTATATTTAACAACTATATGATCTTAGATTAGACCAACCACTTTTCCCTTTGTGGGACTCAGTTTCCTCATCTCTAAAATAGTTGAATTAGGATTTAGTGTTTGAAGGAACACTGGAGTTAATTTATGACATATGTATAAACTATTGTTTCCCAACAGGTGGACTGTGTAGATAGAAGTTTAATTTCATTCATTTTCCCTATTAGTTCTTTTGGAAGTTTCTGATTTTACTGATGCTATTTACACAAAATAAAATGATGAATAGAAGAATGAAACTCAGTTCAATCATTTTAATGTATTTTTCAATATAGTTTGGGAAAAAATAATAATTTGAAAGTGTTTATAGAATAACTTCCATTTCTGTCAGGTCTCTCTTTAGGATAATTGTAGAAGTATTTTTATCTTATATTACTAAAGCTTAGAATTGTGATAAAGTCAAATGTTCCTTCAGGCATTTGCAGAGCTTCACCATAATTACAGACTTGAACAGCCTTTTTAGGGCCCTTTCCATTTTTAGCTTTTGAAGTAATAACTTGGATCAGGAAAAATTCAGGCTGAAGCAGCTGAATGGTTTTAAGTGGCTAGAGTTATTCCTTTTTTTTAGGTCATGCAGCCCCTTGTGATCTAAAAAGTATCCTAAAGATATAACACTTTCTCAAGTGTTATTTTCATTTTTTTTCTCTCTTAGGGTAATGGTGATTCTATGCAATGAGATCACCTGGTAAATTAGTGGTTAGGAGATTCTCCCCTGGGCTTTGGAAAGGGCAGAAAATAGTGTAGACAAAATGAGCTCTTACCCTGTGTGATTTTAGGTGATGCTGGGTACTAAATTTCTAGAGTGTCCTCTTAAATTGCAAATGGCTCTCTTTATCTGATACCTTTTTAGTTAGCACAGAGTCATAGAACTAGGGAAAACCGCAGAGCTCATCTGTTCCAAGCTCCTAATTTTATAGTTAAGGAAACTGAGGCCAGAGACATGACAACACTCATAGAGTCAAATGAGATAATAAAATTACATAGCTAACATTCATGTGAAGTTTATGGCCTAAAAAGTGCTTTATAATGAGAAACAGACACAGATACTATTTATACATAAAAGATCCATTAAAGGGGGCAGCTAGGTGGCACAGTGAGTAGAGCACCGGCCCTGGAGTCAGAAGGACCTGAGTTCAAATCTGATCTCAGACACTTGATACATGTACAAATGGCAAGTCACTTAACCCCAATTGCCCTGCCCCCCCCCAAAAAAAAAGATCCATTAATTAGTCAGTGTATATGATGTACGTATACTGTCTTCACAGAATACAGACAGTAGCCCATCAATGACTTAGTAGTCTTCTAGAGTTGCTGGGGCTGAAAAAATCCATCACTCTGAAGCCCATTTTATGATAAGCTTCTCTGAATTTAGCTAAATTGGTCCTTGTATAATAGACATACAGTCTTTCACTACAACCATATTTAAAGCTTTCCCAGATTTAATGTAGATCCAGGACTTTAGTATAGGATCATATAATGATCTTTCACCTTTGTATGTAAAATACTTTAAGTATACAATGTACTTTCCCTATAAAAGCCCGGTACAATAAATCATTAGTATACATATTATTCTCATTTTGTACGTGAGGAAACTGAGGCTCAAAGACTGTAAATGACTTTTCTTATAGTCATATAGTTAGTGTGAACACAAGATGTAAATACAGGTCTCCTAAATCCATGTCTGATAGATTTTCTACTATACGACAGTGCCTTTGATATTTCACCAGTATTCCAGTACAGATAAGAAAGGAAAGTAGCCTTAGTCCTACAATGAATTGTTATTCTTCAAACTTTTATTGCCTATATTGCTTATTTAAGGTTAATAATTTTTATTTTTGTTCTTAGTACTGATGGAGCACTTGGAGTGAGTATTAGTGCACCAGGTGGAGCTATTGCTTCTGTTCCTAACTGGACATTACGGGGGACCCAGCTCATGAATGGGACATCGATGTCCTCTCCTAATGCTTGTGGAGGCATTGCTTTGATACTCTCAGGTAAACAAATTATATGAATATGTTTTTTGATAGGTCATTTCTAACCTTTAATGTACCTGTGGAAACATCCATATAGGTATTCTTTCCAGTGATAAAAATTGCTACCTATTCATGCCTTCTCATACTATGATTTTCTCCACGTTCTTCCATAAATCCTCATAGAAACTTTGTCTGGTCAATCAGTACATTATTTTAAGACATCTCTTTTGTGTTCAGCACTTGTAGGCCCAAGGGATACAAAACCAAAAATGAAACAGTCTCTGCTCTCAAAGATTGTGCATCCTGTTGGAAGAGACAGTATGCAGAGTCTATACAAAATAAATACAAAGTAAGGAAGGAGGGAGAGATCTAAGAGCCTGAAGGTATCAGGAAAGGCTTCATTTAGAAGATGGGGCATGAACAAATTCTTGAACAAAACCAGTGGATTCTGAAGTGGAAGCGAAGAGGTAGTGGCATTCCAAGTAAGGAGGATAGATAATACAAAAGTATGGAGTCATGTGTGAGGAACAGTAGAAAGGTCAATTTTGTCATTGCAAAATATAAGCAGGAAGTAACGTGTGGTTGTCCTAGAAAGGTAGGTTGGGGCTAGATGGGAAGGACTTGAAATGCCAGATCAAGAAATTTCTGTTTTGTCCTAAAAGCAATCGTGAGCTGTGGAGTTTGAGTAGAGAAGTGACATAGTCAGACCTGTAATTGTCCAAGTTGTGGGGTTCATCCTCTAGTTCTTCTTGTGGGGAGCAGGCAGAATAGTTTTTGGTATTTTTTTTTTCACATGGAAGTCAGTCATCATTGGTACCAAGTTTTGTTCCCCTGCCATTCGTTGCTCCATTGATCTTTGGCCACACACAGTTAGACCTGTCTTTCACTTCTTCAATGCCCTTTGGCTACCCAACATTTTTATTTTGACAGTGTGACATGCTGGCTGGAGTGCTAGCCTGGATGCATTGGGGACAGTGGGGGGAAGGGGGGCAGTCTGAAAAACATGGGATCACATGTTGTCAGACACTTTCCAGTTCGGCAGTCTTGGCAAGTCACTTAGACATGATGATCCTTAGTTTCATCATAATGGCACCTACCTCACAGGTTTTTTATTTAATGAAATCATGAATGTAAAAAAATACAAGCCTGAAGGAACCATATAAAGTTTAGCTATTATTATTTCAGTAAAGTTGTTTTTTCATTTCCAAAAGAGAAGTGATATGCTCTAAAACAAAAAAGGCTACTTGTGAACCCAAGTTGAAAGAAAATGTTTCCTGAAGCCAGGTCTCTACAAATGGATTTTCTTTTCCTATATTTTAGGACTGAAAGCTAATGACGTTCATTACACGGTTCATTCAGTCAGAAGAGCACTGGAAAATACTGCAGTGAAGGCTGAAAATATAGAAGTATTTGCTCAAGGACATGGTATTATTCAGGTATTGTTTTCATGTACCAGAAAATGGATTATAAATCGTTAAAATGACAGCCGAGCACAAGCTCATTTTAGGATAATCCCTTTGAAATTTTTGTTTTATTTATCTAAATCTTTGCTTGAAATATTCCATTCTTTTACTTAATGTAGTTTCTTGTACTACAAATGAAAGAGAGAATATTTTTCTTAATCATGCTCTACACTGAGTCTTTTGGTTTTTTTTAAAGCAAAATATTGGGATGCAAATAAAAAACATGGCTAAAAGAATGGGTAGAACTAAATTATAATGATTGAGTGACTTCTGAACTGTGATTACTTAGGAACAAGAGCATGAGCAAAGTTAAGAAGAGGTGTGGGTGAGACCAATAGTTTTTATAGACTACTGCTAAATGAATTTTTGTATATTGAGCTACTTTGCCTTTACTAAAACCATTGTTATAATTTAAAGAGGAGATTCCCATGACATAGTTACTATGTAGATTTAGAATTAATCATTCAAAAAATTTTTTCTTCTAATTTGAAAATAGAAATTGAGGCATTACTACTTAGTTCTTACTAAAGCTGGAGGTCAATACTCATTTATTAAGTAAAAGTCATGTTCTTAATGTATAGTATAATATGGTCAGTATTCTGTTAACAATTTGTTAGAAGCTACCTCTCCTCTCCACACTAGCAGGGTTTCAAAGCTGCCCATGGTGAGAGGCCCAAGACCAAACCAGCATGAGATCTGAAAAGGAAACTAATGAAGCAATTCAATTACACTGCAACATCAAATATAAAAGCTGTTTTAGAATGCACAACGTTACTGTCCTTTATCATTACATAGAATTGGGTTGGCAGGATCTGAAGAATAGAGAAATGTTTTCACACAGAAATCATTTTAACCACTGATTATTTTTAAGTTCTCACACTTTAAAAAATGGAATTATAGAACCACCAATTAATTATTTGTAGGGTAATGAATGATTTGTTAATCTAAAGTTAAACTTCAAAGGGCCACACATAAAATTACCATCATTTGAAGCCTAAAGTTCCACCCTGGGAAATTCAATGTATGTTAGTCATTAGGGCTATTCCTGTAATATTCTTAGGAGTTTAAGCCTGTATTTTTTAGGATGGTTTAACATTTTAGCCTTTTTGCACCAAATTTCTTTTGTTCAATTGCAATTTTTGATGATTTGCAACCAAACTAGTATGTAGGCCTAAACTTACATGTTCCTAATTGTCAATCTGTTGTTCTGCTCAGGTTGATAAAGCATATGACTACCTCGTTCAAAACACATCATTCACCAATAAAATAGGTTTTACTATTACTGTTGGAAGTAACCGTGGCATCTACCTCCGAGATCCTGTCCAGGTAGCTACACCATCAGATCATGGGGTTGGCATAGAACCTGTATTTCCTGAGAATACCGGTAAGTAGTTAATTAAGGTAAATTTTGTAGAAGTATTTATAGTCAAACATGAAGAATGTGTAGGCACTATGTATTAGGTTCTATACAGGTGCAAAGTAGAGAAGTGCTAATTATACCAATTTCCAAAATTATAAATTAATAGTTTAGAAATGCATATTCAACCAATTTAGTTGTAAATTTTGTTTAAATGAATTATCATGGCATAGAGTAGACTGAAAAAATTCATGAGTTAGAGTGGCATCATGGTTCAGTGGAAAACATACTGGTTTGGAGAAGACCTGAGTTCAAATCCCGGCTCGGCTATATACCTTTGGCAAATCACCCTCTCTGGGTCAGTTTCCTCGTTTGTAAAGTGAATAGGTAGAACTGTATGGTGTCTAAACTTCTAGCTTTCAAGCTATGATCCAGTGATTTTTTAAAAAAATCTTATAACTGTATAAAATCTTTAAGAATAGTCTTTGCAAATAATGAAGGTATCTTTGATGAAAATTTGAGATGGTAATAAGTATACTTTTATAGATGATTCTGTGCAGCACATCACATCTTTAGTGATACAATTGATTTTGAATTATTATACATTACTGATTTTTTAAAAATACCCTTAACTAGGCTAAGAAAGCATATGTCAAAGTCATATATTAAAGACTTCTTTTCATATAGAAGCAAAGAGGTAATTTTGTTCAATAGTTCTCTGATTATCAGTATCAAGCAAGGCATAAACAGGAGCATATGTGCTCACCAAAGGACTTCCTCTGCAATGTTCAAATGAAAGAAGGATTCCATGTTGACTATGAGGTTTTCCAGAAGCTCTTGTTTATAGATGACATTGTCCTGATTTCAAGGCACATTCTAACATTCTTTAATCATCTCAGAAAGGTCCATGGCCTAGCAATTCCTGCAGGAAGAACCAAGTGAATAAAATGCTTATTTTCCAGATTATGAAATGCAGTTGATTGGTAGTCATTTAGAATGAGGTAAGAATATATAGCCAGCATAAATGTGGTACTGATGTGCCTAAAATAAGGAGAGTTAGAGGAAAGCCTAAGATGAACACTGATTAGATCTCTTGGAGGGTTTATGAAAGGACATGGATAAGAGTAACTCAGCACAAGAAGGTATGTATTGGTTATACTCTACACTGGTAGAGAGAATACATTTGTTAGTGAGATAAGTCATAGATCCAAGGAAATTTCATTTTTGTCTTTAACAGCTTTAAGGAAAAAATTAAGCCTTTTGCTAGGCATTGTGGTTCATGCTTGTGATCCCTGCTACTGAAGGAGGCTAAGTGGCTCCCTTAAGCTTCAGTAGGGCTAGAAACAATCAGGTGTCTCCACTAAGTCTGGTATCAATATGATGAGCCCCCAGGAGCCTGAAAGGTCCACAAGATTGCTCAGAACAGGTCAGACCTCCTAAGGTAATGAATGTTGGTATCATGTCACTGAATGGTTGTGCCTCCAGCCTAGACACTGCAGGAAATTCAGTTTCTCTTCTTCTCCACCCTCATTCCCCCCCCCCCCCCAAAAAAAAGTCAGTCTTGGTCCACATAATGCAAATTGTTGGCTCCTGAAGCTTTCTTCCAAGGGTGCTATTGAATTTATGTCATTTCACAAAATTGTACTTTTTTGATATTTTTTGAAATTCCTATTCCCTGTCATTTTGCACCTGCCTGTGTATGGGAGGAAACTTCTTTTTATGAGTGGGAAATGGAGCCAGTTTTGGAGATTGACAGGTTTTTCCTTCACATATGCTAGAATAAAAATATATATACTGTCTCAGTTGTAGATGAGTTAATTATTCACACAGCATATTACCCAATGTATGCGATTATTTACAATGATTGTTTAAAAATCTATTGACAGGGATTAGATCTTTTATTTAAGTACATTAAATGAGAAAAGTACTGATATGTAGTTTTTTTTTTTAATGGCAGATAATTCTGAAAGAATATCTCTTCAGCTTCACTTAGCTTTAACCTCAAATTCATCATGGGTTCAATGCCCTACTCATCTAGAGCTTATGAATCAGTGTAGACATGTAAATATACGAGTGGATCCTCGGGGCCTAAGAGAAGGACTACATTTTACGGAGGTATTTTTTTTTTTACATTCTCTATAAATTTTCCCTCTTTTTTCTATTTTCTTATATTCAAGTGAAAAACTCCAAAGTAATTATTGCTTTCTAGGAAATAGTCTTATAACTTGCCTGATTTAGCTGCTAATTATACCATATTGGTATTCAGTTAAAAAATAAAGAAATTTGTAGGGCACAATGCTATTTCTTTTCAATTAATTAATTAATTAATTTTTTAATTAAATTAAATCTTTTTAATTAATTAATTAATTAAAGTGTCTTTTAGACTTCCCTCTAATTTGAAATTTTTCATGCTTGAAACATTTGTAGAATGAAGTGTTAGGTGGTGTAGTGGATAGAGTACCAGACCTGGAGTCAGGAAGATCTGAGTTCAAATCCAGCTTCAGACATTTACCAACTGGGTGACCCTGAGCAATCACTTAACCCCTGTTTGCCTCAGTTCCTCATCTGTAAAAATGGGGACATACTGGAGAAGGAAATGGAAAACCATTTTACCAGGAAAATTCCATGGACAGAATTCCCCAGGGTAATGTAGAGTCAGACACAACAGAACAACTCAGCAACAACAACAAAAATGAAGCTTATCTTTATACTATAATAAAGACTATAAAATTTTTGAATGGACTGTGGCACCATTTTTTTTAGGTATTTAACATAGAAACTGTTATTACTGCAAATCTTCTACATGGTACCAACTTGCTAGTATTTAATATGGAATAATTAAACTTCATTCCTTTTTAAATGAGACAGCACAGCATAGTAGACAGAAAGCTCTCCTTGGAGCCTGGAATACTGAGTATGTTCCACCTCTGACACATATTAGCTCGGTGACTCTGGGCAAATTACTTAATTTCTCAATGCACTAACTCTCTAAGACTATAAATTGCACAGAAGGTGCAGACCTACCTTGGTAGATGGAGTTTGCTTCTCTTAAGTATTCCCTATGCCAGTGAAATCAGATCCATTCCTTATCTCTACTCTTCTTTTAAATATAAAATTCATGTGAATTAGTGAGATCTTAATTCTGGTGTTTAAATGGTTCAAAGTCTAGCCAGATTGTTTATCAATATTCTGAATAGATCACAAAGGTTCTATGCCTTTTTAAAAATAACCCCCAAACTAGAGAATTACAAAGCCATTTAATTTGTTCAAAATTTAAGTATCTGTAGGTAAGACAAATATGTTTCCATCATATGTGTTAGGTATTTTTAAGTAACTGAAGTGTAAATATGGATCAATTTATTCTATATCTGAATTTAATAATTGGTTTTGTTTTTCAGTATAACTGTGTAGTAACTAATATTAACAATTTCTTTCTCTTTTTTTTTTAAAGGTGTGTGGTTATGATACATCATCACCTAAAGCTGGCCCTCTATTTAGAATTCCAGTAACTGTCATCATATCAGCAAAGTGAGTATACATAGCATATTAAAGGATATTATTTTTGAGCTCATGTGGAATGTTTGTTGGTTATTGAAGTAATATGGTATCATAGAAAAAGTGGTAGATCCAGGAGAACTGAGTTCTAATCTAAAGTTTACCGCTGCCTTAGATTTGAGCACTGTACTAAAACCAGAAGATTCAGGTTCTCTTTTCTAGCTCTACTAACTAATGTGACCTTAGACATCTGCACAATAAAGGTCACTAGGGGGATCTTTACAGTTCCTTCCAGCTGTCATGGTCTATTAGTTCTTTGGCTTCAAACAAGTCATTCTAGTCTAAGTCACCTCAATTGTCTCTTCTGTATAATATGTTTTCCCTGACCTTGTTTCTGAGCTGTTGAATTTTGCTAGAGTAAGGTCACAAAACTATGCTGTTTAGATCCACTATTCTAGATCTCAAATAAAGCCAATTCCCAGAATGAGGGCATGGGGTGAAAAAAAGTTACCACCTAAAATGGAGAACAAATGGGAATCAATTTAGAATCAATGAGATTACCCATTTGCAGACATCAGTCACCTCAGAAGATGGTGTATAAATCCAACATTTATTTAAATAAAATTTTAGTCTTATTTAATAAAAAGTTTGGAGATTCAGAAAGACATTCAAAACTAAATAAGTTACATGGGTACATTACAGTCACATCAGCAAGATTTTCTTTAGTGTATTAATTTTTTGATAAAAAGCACACAAAAAATAAAATCTTCATTCTGGTCTATCACAACTGTACAACAACAGAGGTAAATAATATATATAATAATGTACATTATTTCACTGTGTGATGGTCTTTAGAGTGGTTGCCACAGGCAGCAGACACACAAAAGGCAGTGTCTGATCATTTTTCAAAATAAAAGTAATGTATTTATTTATAAGCTATTAAAGCATTTATACAGTAATAACAGACTGACTGTTTCTATTTTCTGTCCTCTCCTAAAATACCTTCAACTTAAAGATTTAAACAAGCGATGGTTGAAATAGCTGTATATTGTTGTTAGCAATATTGATACAGCAGATGACGGTAAGGGAGAATATCTGGTCTTAAATATAGAAATGTTTTATAAAAACATGCATATTTTCTGTAAACTTAGAGTCTGGTTTTCTAGTCTGCTAATATCATCTCAGAAGTGTGCCCCAGAGAGAATATTGAAACAGCTGAGGTTTGAATATACATTGTATTCTCCATTCATCCTAGCATATGGCATGAGATGTCATGGAGGGAGGTGAATGCAGATAATTCCTTTTGACCCAAGCAACATATAAAACCCTTGTGCCACTGGTTAAACCCCATTTTGTACAGTGGGAGGTATGTAGATGGCAGAAGAGGAGAGAATGTATTGGAATCACAGATAGAGATTAAAGGTAGTAAAAAGGGGTGAGGAGGGCACTCCACTGCTCCCCTCATATATCCAGTTCACAGTCTAGACCAGAGATGGGGAACCCTTTTCTTTCAAAAGACAAAAGTCACTAGGCAATGCCAGTAGACAGTATAGCATGTATCTACACTGTCATAGAAATCATATTCCACATTCAATGACAGTGACAAAAGGCCTTTAGGCACCAGGTACCCCCATCCCTGCCTAGATTCTGAAAGCTCAGGCACTAGGTTACAGTTTCATGCTCTAGGTGTGTGGCAATGGTGGTTTTTTACCATGGATATATAATGATAGTGGGAAGGAATCAAAAATCTTTAAAGCTTGGGGACACTGATCCAATTTCCCAAAGCAATGGACTTTCTGTAAATCCAGCATTCAAATGGAGATTGAATAGATGACCACTTGTTGTGAATGTTGAATGGGAGATCTAAGCTCTTTTCCAACTCTTGAGTTTAATTTTATTTGTGTTATCCAAGCCTCAGCTGATGTTCACTCACTCTTGTTGGTTCTCAGTAATATTTTTTTTTGTATGCTGGTGGATGTTATTTTGTTGTTGTTGTATCGTTTCAGTCGTGTCCAACTTCATGACCCCATTCGGGGTTTTCTTGGCAAAGATACTGGAATGGCTTGCCATTTCCTTCTTCAGCTCATTTGACAGATGAGGATCTGAGGCAAACAGGGTTAAGTGACTTGCCCAGGTCACAGAGCTAGTAAGTGTCTGAGGCCAGATTTGAACTCATGAAGAAGCGTCTTCTCAACTCCAGACCTGACAGTCTTATCTGCTGTGCCACCTACCTGCCCACACTTACAGATACCTTATAGCATATCCTGCAGTGGTGTCCCAAAGCTTTCTTAATCTTCTCACTCTTCCAGTACTATGCTCTCTTTAGCAGGTGGATCAGCTAAGAATATGAAGACCTTCTCATATGAGCCCCTCTCTGTTCAAGAGAGAGAAGATATGAATTGATAACAGGGAAAAGGCCAAACTACTTAATTCCTATTTCGACAGATTTTTTAATTACACAAAACTAGCATGGGATAGTTAACAGATTCAGAATCCGGAAAGATAATTAACAGTGAATTGAATCTGTTCATGTGAAATTTAATAGAGATATATATCAGTTTCTATACTTGAGTTCAAAAATATCAAAACCTGTGAGTTACCTTTCACTTTTACATTATTCTTATTTCTCCACATTGAATTGAACTAAAGAAAGAGACTAAGTGGGAATGAACTAAGAGGTAGAAATTGAACCAGAAGGAAGCAGTGTCTCAGAAGCTAAAGGGTGAGAATATAACAAAAGAGGGAAAAGATAGGGAAGCAATTTCACTTACAGGGGTTAGCTTTTTGTTGGTCATGAAGCCCTTTGGCAGTCTCAGAATAATGTTTTTAAATACATAAAACAAGTGGGATTAAAAGCCAAATCCTCATATGGAGGTAGTTCTGGAAGGATTAAAAAACAAGTTGATAGACCCCAGGTCAAGAACCCCTGTGCTAGGGAGACAGTAACAGAAGCCATGTTGCCAAAGGTCTGAGGAGACCAGGGCCTAGTGCCAGTGCAATTTTTTTTCATGATACTTTTCCTTCCTCCTTGATAATAAGCTAGGATCTTTCCCTATTTTATGTTAGAGTCATTTGCGTGCTTGGCTCAGCCTTCCTACAAGATAAGCTCCTTGATAATAAGTACGATCTTGCTCATCTTTGCATACCTTCTAGTGCCTACCCAGTGCCAAGCCTGACTCCAAGGCAATCCTGCTTCTCAACTAAATGGCTAATTCTTGCTCTTTCTGCCATATAGGGTTGCTTGGAGAACAAACTGAGATAATGAATGTAAACTTCTGCTGTGAAGAAATTTCCAAGTCCTGAATCACCCAAGTATTTTTTGAACTAGATATTTGGATGAGACTCTTGTGCATGTAGTTTGAGTGCTAAATGAATATGCATTAAACAGTTCGATTAAGAATTAAATGTTGTGGCACTCACTAGAAGTATAAATACAATTTTAGAGTACTCAGCGCTATCTTTTAAGTATAAGTTTGAATTTACACAATGTCTAATTAGACCTGTGACTTGGATATTTCATTTGCTTCATTGATTACAAGGAAGACATGAAAATATTTTTTTATTCTCTTACTATTTCTTAAATGGATGGGACAATATGAAAGACACAACTACTAGCCACACATGATGGCTGTGAGGAGAGAGCTAAAGAATATATTAAGCCAGTCATGTTGTTAATTAAATGTTATTTCATCTGGGGTAGTATGTGGTGATGACTGATTCCAAAAAGAACTTAAATTAATGCCATCTTCATAATTTTTAAGGAAGTTCAGGAGTAATCAAGGTAACATTTTCTTCAAGATCCTAATATTACTTATGTTGTTCTTTGTTAAATATTACATTCCTTTGGAAAGATTTGTCATTCAGTGTTATGGATAGTGATTCCAGACACAAGTAGATATGAAAGTTATTTTCTACATGAAAATTATTTAAGCATGAAAGAAAAATAGGGTTTAAGATTTTAAAGGATCAAAGTATTCACTTCATCCCACAAACGCTTATTGAATATGTGTTTGCCATATGTTTTTTTAACTACCTTCACATGTATTAATTTTAATTTTTTTCAGAGTAAATGAGTCATCACATTATGACCTCGCCTTTACAGATGTACATTTCAAACCTGGCCAAATCCGAAGGCATTTTATTGAAGTTCCAGAGGGGGCAACTTGGGCTGGTAAGTGAAAAGAAAATGTTGGTTTTTTCTAACAGTTTACGTATAGTGTTTCTTTGTTTTACTAATTATACTATAACAAAAGAAAACAGCACTGTTGCATTCTGTTTTGACATGAAGACCACATGCATGTTTTTGTTTTAATTAAACAAACAGAAAAATAGTATGCATATTCATTCAAAAAGCACTGTAAACTTATTACTTTGGAATGTGTTTTTTAATGAATCAATTTTATAAGCACATAAACCATGTATATTATTCTTAGTAAGAAATTTATTTTTCTCTGTATTAAGGTAGCTTGTCATATCTTATATTTCATTACATTAACTATCAAAAAATTGTTACACATTTGTGATTTCAACTTTTGCTTCAAATAGGGTTTCTATTACCATTGGACAAAGTTATATGATATTAGAACAATGCTTATAGGTCAGAGCAACCAAAATATTCCATTTTTGGACATATAGAGAAAGAGACCTTTAATCTGTTCTAATTTGTTATTTGGTATTATAAAGTAATAATAAAAATAGCTGGCATTTATAGATTACTTTAAAGTTTGCAAAGCATTTTACAAATATTATTTCATCCCCACAACAACTCTGGGAGGTAGATGCTTTCCTTTACTAGCCCCAAGGTCACATAACTAGAAGTGTCTCAGGCAGGATTTCAACTCAGGTCTTCCTGACTCCAGATCCAGCACTCCATCTACTACATCTCTTAGCTACCTCTTATGTTAAAAAAAATTAACAGTCATGATTTATTAACTCATTGTTACAGAATTAAATACTTTAGTCCTTTTGAGGTGTCTATATGTTTCATCCATTATTTGCATCAGAAGAAAGTATGCTATTATTTGTTGATTATCTCTATTAATAGAAAGAACCAGGGTTGTTATGGATCTAAAATAACAGATACTAACATTTCTTTGTTTTGCTTTGGAGTACGTATACATTTAAATAAAACAGTGCTTGATGTTCTTAGTCACTTGGGTAAAATTAGTGACTTTTGGAAAATCTGACCCAGAAGGAGCTGTGTCCAGTTACCCATCAATCTCTTCTACCCTGCCCTGCAACCCAGACAGTGCTGGGAATTGAGAGCACCACCCTAAGCAAAATTCAGTCTCCAAGGAATTTAGCAGTTTTGATGTTAGGAACATTTAAAGCAAAAGTAAATAGGTATTCCAAATACCTGTACCAGATAAGGATAAAATATAGAATTATAACTAGTATCATTAATTAATATCCATTCAAAGTTTTAAAAATAAATCCTATTAAACATGTTAAAGCAATTTATCCAAATTTTGACCAACTTGGATTTATACTAGGGATGCAAGGATGGTTTTGCATTCTAGGAAAACAGGAGTCATAATGAACAATATTTGAAACAAAAACATCTAAAATTCACAGGATTGTCTTACGTGCCCCCAAAAAAGCCTTTGACAAAGAACATTGTTCATTATTTGAAAAATCCTACACAATATAGGTATAACCCTAGGAATTTTTTTAATACCATAGAAAATATCTATCTAAAACCAAAAGCAAGCATCTTGTACAATGAGGATATATTAGAAACTTTACCAACAAGTACAAGAGCAGATCAAGGATGTCCATTTCACCATCATCACCACATTATTTTTTGATACAATTCTAAAAATTCCAACAAGAGCAATGAGAAAAAAAACACATGCTTAAAGAGTAAATAGGGAAAATAACAGACCGAAACAGCCAAAGTACAACAGAACACTATACTTTTAGGGAAGCTTTTTAGCATAAGTGACTAATTAGGATAATCCTTACATGGAGCATTGAAAGTTGGCTGTACTTGAATATGTGAGAAAGATATTTAGATAATTTCATCCTTAAAGAAATAGAAGTAGCTCTATTCTAAACCATAAGAACATAAGCTTCTTGAAAGCAAGGATTATTTCCTTTCTGTCTTTGTATCCCTGGTGCCCATCATAGTACTTGACTCATAAATAGAATAGTTGCTTAATAAATGCTAATTAATTATTTGATTGGCCTTACTCTGACAAAAAAAAAAGAACGGGAAGTCAAAGTAGAGACAATAGGAACATTAGGAATAAATGTCTGTGCTGCTATACTAGCTGTAATCTAAGCGATATTCTGTTCAGAGAGAAACTAGGTAGCTAAGTGGCATGGCAGGTAAGAGTGCTGGATTTGGAATCAAGAAGACTTAAATTCAAATCTAGCCACAGACACAATAGCTATGTGACCTTGGGCAAGTCACTTAGCCTCAATTTCTCCATGAAATGGAGCTAATAAATGCATTGTCCTTCAAGATTGAGGATAAAAGGAGATGATATTTTTAAAGCACTTTGCAAAACCTTAAGGCCTGTATCAGTGCTAGGTTATGATTGTTTCGTGGCCTAAGATTCTAAAAGGAAAGGCATATTAAGAGACATCAAAGACTCTCAAAAGGGAAATAGTGGTGAAACCAACAAAAAAGGTTGCTATGAAGAAGAAGATGGGGAGCTGTCCTAAGAGGAGTGTGGTTGAACACTGGGTAGAGTGAGGCCAGGAACAAACTATGGTTTATAGAAAGTGCTATAAACATTCATAACTTTAAAAGACTTTATTTTGAAGCCAGCTAGATGACCAAGGTTCAATGCATTAAATGGACAGGACTATAAAATTTAATTGTGGTTAAAAACAGAAACAAAATAAGAGTAGAAGCCTTGTACTTTCTTCAGTGGGAATGATCTTCACACTCCACCAAAATAGTTCATAGGTATAATAGAAAGACCACTGGCATCAGACCCTGGGTTCAGATTTGCTCCTGATATATTACCTTGGGCAAATACCTTATCTCCCTGAGACCATGTGCAGAGAAATCCTGGTTAAATATTTGACCTCTTTGGGCCTCAGTTCCTGACCTTAAAAGGCTTATTTATAAGGAAGATATCCTTACATTTAGAGCATTCAGAAAAGGAATTGTATGCCTAAGAGATATAGTGTTCCTCACCTTTGGAAGGCTGTATTCCAGCATGACTAGACTGACTTTTCCTCAAATTTAACATTTTCTGTCCTGTCTGCATTCTTACAAGGCCTCTAAAAACCTTGGAGCGTGTTCTTCTATCTTTAACTCCACCTGACAGAATCTTTTTCTTCAAGGTTTAACTCCTGTACCACCACCTACCTCCTCTAAGAAGCCTTCCCTGAGCTCTCGCATTTGCTAGCACTCTTCCTCCTCAAATTACCTTGTAGTATACTCATCCATGTAGGTATTGTAACCTATCCCCAGTTCTCACCACCACTGAGGTACAAGTTCTTTGAAGGTAGGAACTTTGTTTCATTTTTGTATCTTTATACTCTAGCACAGTACTTTGCGCATAATTGGCATTTCATGATGATTATATGGATTGAAGTGAAGATGAATGGTCAATTGTTGTGAATATTGTAAAGCAAATTTTTGCATTAGGTATAGGTTAAATGGAATGACCTCTAATGTCTCTTCCATCTCTAACATTTCATGTTTCCTGAAATTATAACAAGCCATATGTAATTCAAGCACAAAATGAAAGAATATGTAGAAGTTATATTTCCTGATAGAACTGGATTATTTGCATTAATATAGGGAAACAGTGGTATGGGTAATCCAAATCTGAGTCATTTTAAGTGAGTTTCCAAATTTGTTGCTATTCCTCCTTCTGATTTACCATCATTTTTATGATGTGTCTAGGCTAATACTTAAATGAGTTTGTTTCCTCCAGGCACCCATGAAAATGTGAAGGAGAGGTGCCCCAAGGGGCATTGTTAGCTAATGATAGAACACATTACTATTAAAATGTCCTACAGGTAGTTTCTTCTGCACCTACTCATATGCTGCTATGCTGTGCTGATGGAAGTCACACTACCGGATCACTACAAATTTATGTTATCCGATTCCAAAAAGGCTTTCACTGCTGTAAAGCAATCCTCTTATTCTTTGCTAATTGATTCCTCCCCATTCTCTTCAGCTCAAACCTTTCTCCTCTCCTCTAGTCTCCGACACAACCTATTTCTCCTCCTCAATAGAGAACCTCACCTCATATTTTACTGAGAAAATAGTCCATTTACCATAAGCTCCTTCTCCCTTTTTCTTCATCTTAAAAAGCCCTTGGCATCATCCCTTTTTCTCTCCCCTTTTCCTCCAAGCTATGTTGAAGATGTGGCTGTTCTTACCAAGATCAAACTGTCCACTTGTACCATTGCTCCCCCTCCTCTTTCATATTACATTTGCCTTTATCCTGACTCCCATTCACCTTAGTCACTATATACTGGCTCCTTCCCAGCTTTGTATACATATGCCTTCAAAATTCTTCACTTATGGAGCTGCTATAGGTGGCTCAGTGAGTAGAGCACCGGCCGTGGAGTCAGGATGGACCTGAGTTCAAATCCAGCTTCAGACACTTGACACGCTTACTAGCTGTGTGACCTTGGGCAAGTCACTTAACTGCAATTGCCCTGCATTCCCCCCACAAAAAAATTCTTCACTTATTCTGCTATCCCTATCCAACAATTAACCTGTATCTTCTTTCACAGCCAAACTCGTAAAAGAAGCTCTTTACACGCATTGCTGCCTTCTCTCAAGTCTCAACCCTTTTAATTCATGGCTTCACATTTAATTACTCAACCAAAACTGCTGTCTTCAAAGTTACCAGTGATCTCCTAATGGAAATCCAGTGGTACTTTCTCAATCTTCATCCTTCTTGATCTCTTTGCCGCATGTGCTACTCTTGATTCCTTTCTTCCTGAGTATCCTCTGTCCTCAGAATTTTGTGACACTATTCTCTTGGTTGTCATCTTACCTGTGTTCCATCCCCTTACCTTGAGTGTCGAAGATGCATTCTTTAAACCCTCTTTTCTTTGACCTTATCAGCTCCCATGGTTGGTTTCAACTGTTAGGGAGGGGTGTGTGTGTGTGTGTGTGTGTGTGTGTGTTATATATGTATACATATATTCATATATACAGACAGTGTGAGAGAATTCCCAGACCTGTATATCCAACCCTACTCTCTCCTGAGCTCTATCTAGTCAGTAAGCATTAGCGCTTTCTGTGTGTTAGGCACTACGATAAGCACTAGGGGTAAAAAGGCAAAACATTGATCCTTATTCTGAACAGTCTCACATTCTAATGAGAAAGCGCCGTGTATGTAGATACAAGATATGAGTCACTGAGTGTCATTGAAAACTTATCTCAAAAGGACCTGGGAGAGGCAGGCAGAAAGGCCTCTGGCAGAAGGTGGCATTTGAGCTGAATCTTGGGGAAAAAAAAAGCCAGGAGGGGAGAGCATTTCTGGCATGAGAGATAGCCGGTAGAAAAGCATGGAATCAGAGATGGAATGTTGGGTGTGAGGAACAGCAAGAATGCCAGTGCTGCTGGATTATACCTAATATGTAGAGGGGTATGATGTAAGGAATCTGTAAAGGGATGAAGGGAACACAGCTTTAAAAGCCAAACACATAGGATTTTATGTTGAATCCTAGAGGTAACAGAGAGCCTCTGGAGTTTCTTGAGGGGGGAGGTACAATTTGACAGCTAAATGGAAGATGGCCCACAGTAGGGGAGGGACTTAAGGCAGAGACGCTGGCCAGAAGGATATTCCAGTAATCTGAGCGTGTGATGATGAAGGCATGCATAAGGGTACACTAGGAATGGAGAGTAGGGGATGTATGCAAGAGATGTTTTAAAAGTTGAAGCAATAAGACTTGGCAACAAATTGTATGTATGTGGGATGAATGCAAGTAAGAAATCAACAGTGCTGCTGGTTGAGAGCCTGGGTGACTAAGGAGATGGTACTAGGCTTGACAGTAGTAGGGAAGTTGGGAAGAGGGGAAGATTTGGTGGGGAAAGATAATGAGTGCTATTTTAGATACACTGTGTTCAACATGTCCCTTAAGCAGATGGTGTTGTGAGGCTGGAGGTCTTGAGAGACATTACATAGATAGGCATAAGAAATATCTGCATTGATGGTAAATGAGCCTATAGGAGCTGGTAAGATCACCAAGGGAATTAGTATAGAGAAAAAGAGAAGAAGGACTAGGACAGAGCCATAGTTAGTGGGAGTAATTTAGATGAAGATCCAGAAAAGGAGACTGAGGAGTGATCAGACAAGTGGGGAAACCAGGAGGAAGAGTAGAGAGGAGAAATAGCCAGGAGAAAAGAGAAATCATGTCGAAGGCTGCAGAGACAAGAGGAGATTTTTACATGTGGCAATTAAGAAATCATTGGCATGGCAAACTTGAGGATGATGACAGGATTAAGGGTATGAGGTAGCATGGAAGAGTAAGTGAAGGGGAAGGAATTTAACTATGTCTTCAAGTAATATTGATAGCCCAAAATAGGATGGGCTGAATTTTTATGTTTAGAAAGTGATAGGTTCGTAGTAGTTCAAAGGAGGTAAGTTCATAGCATGTATATGTGAAGGAAAAAAGTACGTATCTCTACGGCTGTATTATAATTTTATGGCCTTTGTCTCCATTTGGTACTACCAAAGCTTACTGTTAATTACCCAAATATGAGCCCCCTTTACTTTGGCATTTAGCTTTTTGTCTAAACTGTGGCTAACTTTATCTTCTAGAAAGACAGAATTTTTTCTAGATATACAATTTCATACCTTAATAATCCTGTAGCCAAAAAACCATTCTTCTTACTGCTATTTTTACAGATCTATTTCAAGTTTATGTTGGTTTAATATTATCATGTTTAAAAGATCAATCTTTTCTCTTGTTTAGAAGTTACAGTATGTTCATGTTCATCTGATGTGTCAGCCAAGTTTGTTCTTCATGCTGTACAGCTTGTGAAGCAAAGAGCATATCGAAGTCATGAATTCTATAAGTTTTCTTCCCTTCCAGAGAAAGGAACAGTGACGGAAGCATTTCCTGTTTTAGTAAGTTGATATAATATTTTGAGCTACTATAAAACTTTTCTGTTGTGTGGACTTACAGTAGTAAACAAAATCATGTAATGACTTAAAATTTACCAAATACTTTCCCATGAAAGCCTTGTTAGACTGTGCCCATTATTGTTGCCATAAGTGAAGAAACGAGCTCACAGAATTTTTAAGTGACTTGCTTATATTCTCACATAGCTAGTAAGTATCCTTTTTGTTGAATTTTATTGATGCCTTTTGTTTTTATGTCGTAAATATTTACTGATATCCCTTCTTGCACCGTCAGTAGAATCCTTTTATCATAAAGAACACTCAAGGAGAACTGTCCAGTGCAGTGTCTTTGCAGTGACTGATACCATTTGGCACTAGGGTTAAAATAGGACTGGGATTTCATTAATCTAGAGAAGTTCCACATAGTTATTACCTTTTTCTACAAGATAAAGTCTTACGGTTTCACAGCCTGTTTATGTCAGAAGGACTTGAACTCTGGTCTTCTAATTTCAAGGCCATCTCTTAATCTACTATATCCTACTGTCTCTCAGTTTTCTGGTATAAAATGTACTATGAATACTTTGGTATATACGAGTCCTTTTTGTCTTTGACCTCTTTGGGTTATATGCCCGTTATTGGGTTCACTGTGTATGGGCAGTTTAGTAACTTTTCCTACGTAGTATCAAATTGTTTTCCAGAATGATTGCAACACTTCAGAGCTCCACCAACACTATAGTGTTACTGTGCCCTTCTTCTCATAGGCCTTTCAGTGCTATTTCCATTTTTTTTTTTTTAAATTCAATTTATTTATTTAACATATTTAGTTTTCAGCATTGGTTTTCACAAGAGTTTGAATTACAAATTTTCTCCCCATTTCTACCCTCTCCCCCACTCCAAGATGGTGTATATTCTGGTTGCCCTGTTCCCCAGTCAGCCCTCCCTTCTGTCACCCCACTCCCCTCCCATGCCCTTTTCCCTTCCTTTGTAGGGCAAGATAAATTTCTGCTCCCCATTGCCTGTGTATCTTATTTTCTAGTTGCATGCAAAAAACTTTTTTTTTTGTTTTTGTTTTTGAACGTCTGTTTTTAAAAACTTTGAGTTCCAAATTCTCCCCCCCCTCCCTTCCCACCCACCCTCCCCAAGAAGTCAAGCAATTCAACATAGGCCACATGTGTATCATTATGTATAACCCTTCCACAATACTCATGTTGTGAAAGACTAGCTATATTTTGCTCCTTCCCAACCCATCCCCCTTTATTGAATTTTCTCCCTTGACCCTGTCCCCTTTTGAAAGTGTTTGTTTTTGATTACCTCCACCCCCATCTGCCCTCCCCTCCATCATCCCCCCCTTTTTTTATCTTCTTCCCTCTTCTTTCCTGTGGGTTAAGATACCCAATTGGGTATGTATGGTATTCCCTTCTCAGGCCAAATCTGATGAGAGCAAGATTCACTCATTCCCCCCTCACCTGCCCCCTCCCCTCCTCCCACAGAACTGCTTCCTCTTGCCTCCTTTATGTGAGATAATCCACCCCATTCTATCTCTCCCTATCTCCCTCTCTCAATATGTTCCTCTCTTATCCCTTAATTTGATTATATTTCTTTTAGATATCTTCCCTTCATCTTCAACTCACCCTGTGCCCGCTCTCTCTCTCTCTCTCTCTCTCTTTATATATATATATATATATATATATATATATATATATATATATATATATACACACACACACACACACACATATATATATACACATATATATATACACACAGATATATACATACATACACATTCACATATATATATATATATATATATATATATATATATATATATATATATATATACATAAACATATATACATATATGCATATTCCATTCAGCTACCCTAATACTGAGGTCTCATGAATCATACATGTTATCTTTCCATGTAGGAATGTAAACAAAACAGTTCAACTTTAGTAAGTCCCTTGCAATTTCTTTTTCTTTTTCTTGATTACCTTTTCATGCTTCTCTTGATTCTTGTGTTTGAAAGTCAAATTTTCTATTCAGTTCTGGTCTTTTCACTGAGAAAGCTTGAAAGTCCTCTATTTTATTGAAAATCCATATTTTGCCTTGGAGCATGATACTCAGTTTTGCTGGGTAGGTGATTCTAGGTTTTAATCCTAGCTCCATTGACCTCTGGAATATCGTATTCCAAGCCCTTCGATCTCTTAACATAGAAGCTGCCAGATCTTGGGTTATTCTGATTGTGTTTCCACAATACTCAAGTTGTTTCTTTCTGGCTGCTTGAAGTATTTTCTCCTTGATCTGGGAGCTCTGGAATTTGGCAACAATATTCCTAGGAGATTTCTTTTTGGGATCTATTTGAGGAGGCAATCGATGGATTCTTTCAATTTCTATTTTGCCCTGTGGCTCTAGAGTATCAGAGCAGTTCTCCTTGATAATTTCTTGAAAGATGATATCTAAGCTCTTTTTTTGATCATGGCTTTCAGGCAGTCCAATAATTTTTAAATTCTCTCTCCTGGATCTATTTTCCAGGTCAGTGGTTTTTCCAATGAGATATTTGACATTGTCTTCCATTTTTTCATTCCTTTGGTTCTGTTTTATAATATCTTGATTTCTCATCAAGTCACTAGCTTCCACTTGCTCCAATCTAATTTTTAAAGTAGTATTTTCTTCAGTGGTCTTTTGGACCTCCTTTTCCATTTGGCTAATTCTGCCTTTCAAGGCATTCTTCTCCTCATTGGCATTTTGGAGCTCTTTTGCCATTTGAGTTAGTCTATTTTTTAAGGTGTTGTTTTCTTCAGTGTATTTTTCAGTATTTTTTGGGTCTCCTTTAGCCAGTCATTGACTTGTTTTTCATGGTTTTCTCACATCCTTCTCATTTCTCTTCCCATTTTTTCCTCTACTTCTCTAACTTGCTTTTCCAAATCCTTTTTGAGCTCTTCCATGGCCTGAGACCAGTTCATGTTTTTGTTGTAGGTTTCTGTTGTAGGCTCTTTGACTTTGTTAACTTCTTCTGCCTGTATGTTTTGGTCTTCTTTGTCACCAAAGAAAGAATGCAAAGTCTGAGACTGAATCTGGGTGCGTTTTCGCTGCCTGGCCATATTCCCAACCAACTAACTTGACCCTTGAGTTTTTCAGTGGGGTATGACTGCTTATAGACTAAAGAGTTCTATGTTCCACATTTGGGGGGGGGGGAGGTGCCAGCTCTGCCACACCAGCACTGCTCCTTCCCCAAGAACCCCCAACCTGGACTGGGCTTAGAACTTCAGCAGGCTGTGTACTCCTGCTCTGATCTGCCACTTAATTCCTCCCACCAGGTGGGCCTGGGGCTTCCACTCCCGCAGCTTTTCCCACTAACCTCTGTTGTCTTTGGTGTTTGTGGGTTGAGAAGTCTGGTAACTGCCACAGCTCACTGATTCAAAGTGGTAGGGCACATTCCGACCGGCTCCTGGTCTGGTTGGTCCGCGCTGCTCCCAGCTCCCAGCTCCATGTGGGATAGACCTCACCCAGAGACCATCCAGGCTGTCCTGGGCTGGAGCCCTGCTTCCCTCTTCTGTTTTGTGGGTTCTGCCATTCTAGAATTGGTTCAGAGCCATTTTTTATAGGTTTTTGGAGGGACTCGGCAGGGAGGTCACGCTAGTCCCTGCTTTCCAGCTGCCATCTTGGCTCTGCCTCCCCCCCCCCAGCTCCTATTTCCATTTTTAAAAACACCTGTCATTTTTTTCTGAATATGACATTTCGAATTTTAAAATTTGCATTTCTTTTACTAGTGATTTTGAACATTTTTATGTAATATTTCTTTTTGATAACTTCGCATCATTTTGTCGCCTATTTATTGGGAGATGACTTTAAGTTTCATTTATTTGTGCTCAAGTTGCTATTTACCTACAATTTCAGACCTTTTAATCTGTGATAGTTGATGCAAAGATTTTTTTCCTCATTTCACAGTGTTTCTTACTCAATTTGAATTGTTTTTACTCATGTAAAAATTATAATTTGCAAATTGTCTAGTTTTCCTTTTATGAATTTTTATCCCTTGTTTTATTAATTTTCCACCTAATCTTTGATCTTCAAGGAGCTTGTGTTCATTCTCTCCCTCCCTCCCCATTCTTTTGAGGTAACCGTCTATATTTATTTGGATTTGGACATTTGAAGCTTATTGTAATATGTAGCATAAGACCATTTTCCATTCATTTGCTTTTCAGTTTTCCCAGAAGTGCTTGTCAAAGAAGAAATCTAGGGTTTGTGTTCTTAGGTTATTGAACTCTGTGTTTATTTTTAAGAGTTAACCTGTCAGTTCTTTTCCACTCATGCTCTTTTCTATTTTTTAAATAGTACCTATTTGAAGATTAAGGCTTTTTCTAATACTAATATATACGTGTATGTATGTCTGTGTGTGTGTATATACATGTGTACACACACACACACACACACACACACACACACACACAAATTTAGTCACCAAGCCTTTATTAAGCATTTACCATATGCCAGGTATTGATATAAAGAAAAGCAAAACAATACCTGCCTTCAGGGAGCTCACATTGTGATGAAGGACAGGAGAAGGCCCTAGCAGCAAGATATTACTAGGAAAACCTTCCTGTAGAAGGTGAAATTTGAACAGTCTTAAATGAAGCTATATAAACTAAGAAGAAGAGGAAGAATATAGTAGGTGTGGGTGGGATCACTGCAAAGGCGTAGATAGTTGATGGGGTATTCTCAACCATTAAGATTCCCTGGCTGTGCCATTTGCACTCTAGGTATATTCCTCCTTCCTCTGCCCCAAACCTGAACTTTGACCCTGAAAGTCTGGGCTTAGATAGGCAAGTTTTCACTTTATCTTCTCATGCGTCTACATCACTTCCAAATCATGCCAATCTGTCTCCCATTACTTCCTACCTCCTTTTTATGTGTTTTACTCTCTCATTAGAACATACCATCTTGCAAGCATTTAACAAATACTTTTTCGTTCTTTAATTTACATGATACCAATTTTTCTATTTTTAAAAAATTTTATTTTTATTTTCAGTTACAAATTATATCCTTCCCTAAATCCCCTTCGCCACCCATTAATAAGGCAAGACATATGATGCTCATTATACATATGAAGTCATGAAAACCATTTTCATATTAATCGTATTTCCCCCTAAAAAGAGGGGAGGGTGTAATAAAGAGAAGAGAGAAAAAAAAAATATGCTTCAATCCGCACTCTGGAAACCGTCACTTTTCTATTTGGAGGTAGATAGCATTTTATATCATAAGCCCTTGGAGATGTGATGTATCATTGTATTGATCAGATTAGCTAAACCTTTCACTGTTAATTATCTTTATAATATTGTGGTTATTGTATAGATTGTTCTTCTGATTCTATTCACTCTGCATCAGTTCGTATAAGTGCTTCCAGGTTTTTCTGAAACCATTACTTCCATCATTTTTTACAGCACAATAGTATTCCATCACAATCATGTACCTTAACTTGTTCAGCTATTTGATAGGCATCCCTTTTGTTTCTAATTCTTTGCCACCACAAAAAGAGCTGTTAAAATTTTTTTTTACACATGTAACTTTTTCTTTTTCTGTTTTGTTTTAAATTTCCTTGTGGTGTAGACCTAGTAGCAGCGTTGTTGGGTCAAAGAGTATGCACAGTTTTATAGCCTTTTTGGCATAGTTCCAAATTGTTCTCCAGAATGGTTTAATTAGTTCACAGCTCCTATTTTCCCATATCCCCTCCAGCATTTGTCATTTTACTTTTTTGTCCTATTAACCAATCTTTTGGGCATGAGATGGTACCTCAAGAGTTGCTTTAATTTCCATATTTCTAATTATTAGCAATTTATAACATTTTTTCACGTGACTATTGATAGCTTTGACTTCTTCCTCTGAAAACTGCCTGCTCATATCCTTTGACCATTTATCAATTGGAGAATGGCTCCTATTTTTATAAATTTGGATCAGTTCTCTGTATTTGAGAACTGAGACCTTAATCAGAGAAACCTGCTGCAGAGGTATATTTGTTCCCCCACCTTCCCCCCCCCCCCCAGTTTCTGATTTTGGCTGCATTGCTTTTTTGAATTTTATGTAATCAGAATTAGCCATTTTACCTTCCACAAACCTCCCTGTCTCTTTTTTGTTCATGGATTATCCTTATCCATATATCTGACAGGTAATTTTTTTTCCTATGCTCCCCAATATCAATTTTTCTGTTAAGTATCTGAGATTGATACTTTGTATGTAGCTTTTATTTAAATTTTAGTCTTGGTATTTTAGGATGTTAAGCTAGAATCTAGGAATATGGGGGATTTTTGTAGTTTGAGGTTTGGATAATCTTGATGCAGTAAAGTATATTCACATAGCTAGTCAAATGCTGCACACTTCCTGAGTTTCTCTAATTCCTTTCTTCTCACTATGAATCTTATTCACCTTGCAGTTTTTTCTGATTTACATTAGAAAATAAAATTTAGTAGATAATTTACTGGCATCTCTAGATTACTGGCTTTGGTGAAACTGCCGTCTAATTATTTTGGGTATGTATTTAATTACTTATGGAAGGAGTATTCGATAGGTCTACTCTTTTTTTTTTTCCAGAAAATCCAAGGCATAGTAATAGCTTTAATTTATATAGCACTTTGTGGTGTACAAAGCACTTGTCTTACAACAACCTATATAAGGGAGCTAGCAGTTAGTGTCCCCACTTTATAGATGAGGAAACTGGTGCTGAGAGGAGCCGTGACTTCACAGAATCACAGAATGTTAAATTTGGAAAAGACCGTAGAGGATCTCATTCTGCCGGGAGACCATGTGGTACAGTGGGACGAATGCTGGATTTGGTGTCAAGAAGCAGTTTAGAATCTTGGCTCTGCCACCTGTGGGACCCTGTTATTTAACCCGTAAAATGAGGTGGTTGGACAAAGTGACTTCTGAGGCCTCTTTTAGTTCTCAGTTTGTGATCCTAGGAAATCAGGCCCCAAATAAGTAGGTGTTAATAGGTGGCAGAACTGGAGTTTGAACAAAGACCTTTCAAATCCTATGCTTTGTCCGTGAACCCAGAGTGAGTTGTTGTTGGGATCAGCCCAGAAATGCAGGTCTTCAGACACCAAACACACCACTCTTTCCAAGATGTGCTTCTTTCTGCTTAGAGCATAGTTCTATCATTTATCCTGTCTCCTAAATTTGGATTCACATTTTCCACTAATAAATGCCCCTCCATCTGGTCCAGGGTGAGAATTGGCATCTCTGACCTACTTCTTCTTTTGCAGTACAACATACAGACCCGTCGATTTTTAAGTTTCCTAAGAGTCATTTGATTCTAAAATAAAACATGGGCCTGATCTTTGTTATGTATTTTTTTTAACAGATGACCTTTTAGTAACAGTGAAGAAGATTTCCTACAAAAGTTTGCTATTCCCTTCAGTAGCAAGCAAGTGGACATTATCCTTAGTCTCTTTGCCCAACTTCATTGATTAGGGTGGAAGAAATAGACACAGCTTAATCTAATAAATAACCTTTTTTTTTCTATTTTTTTTAAACTGTTTTGTGGATGGTCGGCAACTCTAAAGAGCAAATGCAATTGGATTGTGAATTAGAGAAAATAATTTATTTTGATCTGGTGAGAAAGGGGGTGTTTTGTTTTATTGTTCACTCATGTCCAACTCTTCATGACCCCATTTGGGGTTTTCTTGGCAAAGACACTGGGCTGTTTTGACATTTTCTCCTCCAGATATTTTTTACAGATGAGGAAACTGAGGGAAACAGGGTTAAGTGACTTGCCCAGGGTCACACAGATAGTGTCTGAGGTCAGATTTGAAGTCAAGAATAAGAGGCTTCCTGACTTCAGGCCTGGCATTCTATCCACTGTGCCATTGAGCTGCCCCAGAATGGGCTGAGGGTGTTTCGTTTTTCCTTCAAAACAAGAACCAGAGGAAACAGTTGGTAGGATGTGTCTCTTGCTGCAGAGATATGAGGGATATGTCAGCCCACCTAGGTTCCAGTACCTTGGCCATCCACATTTTTCTACAATCCAACAACATTTTTCTTCAGCCATGTGTACCATTTTCTTGATGAGGAGGATTTTACCATTTCCAGTGGAGAGAAACTCAACTTTGTGTAATACTACATTGCCATTGGGAACTTTGCAGCCTTAAAGCCATTCTTTTTCTCAAAGCAAAATCACATTTTGTAAACCTATTCAGAAATCACTTTGTATTCAAGAGTTTAGAATAAGACAAGTGACCTTGGCGAAACATTTTCAGACAGTTGCCATAGATTCATTAAAATCTTTTTTTAATTTTTAAAATTTTTTTAAAAATTTATTTAATATATTTAGTTTTCAGCATTGATTTTCACAGGAGTTTGAATTATGAATTTTTTCCCCATTTCTACCCTCCTGCCCACTCCAAGATGGCGTATATTCTGGTTGCCCTGTTCCCCAATCAGCCCTCCCTTCTGTCACCCTACTCCCCTCCCATCCCCCCTTCCCTTCTTCTCTTGTAGGGCAAGATAAATTTCTACGCCCCATTGACTGTATCTTATTTCCTAGTTGCATGCAAAAACTTTTTTTTTATTTTTGTTTTCGAACATCTGTTTTTAAAACTTTGAGTTCCAAATTCTCTCCCCTATTCCTTCCCTGCCAACCCACCCTAAGAAGGCAAGCAATTCAGCGTAGGCCACATGTGTATCATTATGTAAAACCCTTCCACAATACTCATGTTGTGAAAGATTAACTATGTTTTGCTCCTTCCTAACCTATCCCCCCTTATTGAATATTCTCCCTTGACGCTGTCCGTTTTTCAAAGTGTTTGTTTTTGATTACCTCCTCCCCCTATCTGCCCTCCCTTCTATTGTCCCCCCTTTTTCATCTTTTTCCTCCTTCTTTCCTGTGGGGCAAGATATCCAATTGAGTATGTATGGTATTCCCTTCTCAGGTCAAATCCAATGAGAGCAAGATTCACTGATTCCCCTTCACCTGCCCCCTCTTCCCTTCCTACAGAACTGCTTTTTCTTGCCACTTTTATGCGAGATAATTTACCCCATTCTATCTCTCCCTTTCTCCCTCTCTCAATATATTCCTCTCTTATCCCTTAAATTGATTTTATTTTTTTAGATATCATCCCTTCATATTCAGCTCACCCTGTGCCCTCCGTGTATGTGTGTGTGTGTGTGTGTGTGTGTGTGTGTATATGTGCATATTCCTTTCAGCTACTAAGGTCTCATGAATCATATGAATCATACACATCATCTTTCCATGTAGGAATGTAAACAAAACAGTTCAACTTTAGTAAGTCCCTTATGATTTCTCTTTCTTGTTTACCTTTTCATGCTTCTCTTGATTCTTGTGTTTGAAAGTCAAATTTTCTGTTCAGCTCTGGTCTTTTCACTGAGAAAGCTTGAAAGTCCTCTATTTTGTTGAAAATCCATATTTTGCCTTGAAGCATGATACTCAGTTTTCCTGGGTAGGTGATTCTTGGTTTTAATCCTAGCTCCATTGACCTCCAGAATATCATATTCTAAGCCCTTCGGTCCCTTAATGTGGAAGCTGCTAGATCCTGTGTTATCCTGATTGTTTTTCCACAATATTCAAATTGTTTCTTTCTGACTGCTTGCAGTATTTTCTCCTTCACCTGGGAGCTCTGAAATTTGTCGACAATAATCCTAGGAGTTTTCTTTTTGGGATCTTTTTGAGGAGGTGATCTGTGGATTCTCTCAATTTCTATATTACCCTCTGGCTCTAGAATATCAGGGCACTTCTCCTTGATAATTTCTTGAAAGATGATATCTAGGCTCTTTTTTGATCATGGCTTTCAGGTAATCCAATGATTTTTAAATTATCTCTCCTGGATCTATTTTCCAGGTCAGTGGTTTTTCTAATGAGATATTTCACATTGTCTTCCACTTTTTCATTCCTTTGGTTCTGTTTTATAATATCTTGATTTCTCATAAAGTCACTAGCTTCCACTTGCTCCAATCTAATTTTTAAAGTAGTATTTTCTTCAGTGGTCTTTTGGACCTCCTTTTCCATTTGGCTAATTCTGCCTTTCGAGGCATTCTTCTCCTCATTGGCTTTTTGGAGCTCTTTTGCCATTTGAGTTAGTCTATTTTTTGAGGTGTTGTTTTCTTCAATATTTTTTTTCAGTATTTTTTTGGGTCTCCTTTAGCCAGTCATTGACTTGTTTTTCATGGTTTTCTCGCATCCTTCTCATTTCTCTTCCCAAGTTTTCCTCTACTTCTCTAACTTGCTCTTCCAAATCCTTTTTGAGCTCTTCCATGGCCTGAGACCAGTTCATGTTTTTCTTGGAGGCTTCTGACTTTGTTGACTTCTTTTGGCTGTATGTTTTGGTCTTCTTTGTCACCAAAGAAAGATTCCAAAGTCTGAGACTGAATCTGAGTCTGTTTTCGCTGCCTGGCCATGTTCCCAGCCAACTTACTTGACCCTTGAGTTTTTCAGCAGGGTATGACTGCTTGTAGAGTAAAGAGTACTTTTTCCAAGCTTGAGGGGATGCGCTGTTGTTTTCAGAGCTATTTCTATACAGTCAGCTCTGCCACACCAGCATTCCTCCTTCCTCAAGAACCACCAACCCTGACCTGACAAAAATCTTCAGCAGGCTCTTCACTCCTGCTCTGATCCGCCACTTAATTCCTCCTACCAGGTGGGCCTGAAGCAACTGCAGCTATAGGTGCACCACTTCTGCTGCCTCAGGGGCGGTGGCCAAACTGCAAACTCTTTTCACTCTGTCCCCAGCAGCTTTTCCCACTAACCTTTTCTGTTGTCTTTGGTGTTTGTGGGTTGAGAAGTCTGGTAACTGCCACAGCTCACTGATGCAGGGCGTTAGGGCTTGTTCTGCCTGGCTCCTGTTCTGGTTGGTCCTGCTGCCGCCCACACTGGGCTCTGCTCCCCTCTGCTCCGTGTGCGATAGAACTCATCCAGTGACCATCCAGGCTGTCCTGGGTTGGATCCCTGCTTCCCTCTGCTATTTTGTGGGTTGTGCAGTTCTAGAATTTGTTGAGAACCATTTTTTAAAGGTTTTTGGAGGGACCTGGTGGGGAGCTCACGCAAGTCCCTGCTTTCCAGCCGCCGTCTTGGCTCCGCCCAGGTCTACTCTTTTCTAAACATTTCTCTTTTGTAAATAGATTCTACTTTTAAATTAAAATATATGAATCTCACATTAGCAATTTCATGAAATTATTTTAAATAGCAAAAGAAAAGAGCATGAGTGATAAACTTGCATTATACTAGGGAGTAGCGTGATAGAAAAGAACATGTAACTATTGAGGAAATAATAATGGAAAAGAGTTTTATTCAATCTCAATTGAGGGGGAATTAAAGCAAAAATTTAATTGTGGTTGCTTCCCTATATTTGTGGGGAATTTCCCATCCTTGCCTTGTGATTATAACATTTTCTCAGCTATCTGTAATTTAGTCACTTCCAGTCTATTGTATTTTCTTCTTTGAAATATTTTCATATATCTGCTGATATATAGCTCCTTTGCCCCAAATAGTATGAAGTCCACTATCATCAAAACCTTTGAAAATTTCCCATATTGAAAAATGGCCCCAGTTCAACCACAGAAATTAGACTAATTGTTAAAAAAATAGACATTTTTCAAATTTTCTTACTTTTAGATTTTGTTTTTGTTTCTTTTCAATAGACGATACAATTTTTTGAAATTTGTTACAGTTTTCTTTGTTCTGTACAGCAAATGTTGTATATGCTTCATAGTGTAAACTTTTCTAGTGGATCGTCCTGTTATCAACTCTGGTTTTTGCTTAAGACAACACAGGGGTAAGAATATGATGAATTGATCATATGTTATCTGAGAACACCATTTCCTAAATTTGAATTATTTTAGTTCCCAGTTTAGATATGCCTATGCTGAAACATTGAATATTAATATTCTTAAACTTAGGGTGATATAAGAGAATTAGGAAAGGCAATAAATATTTGTGATTCATTTTTTCATTCACAGGGTGGAAAGGCAATTGAATTTTGTATTGCTCGATGGTGGGCAAGTCTTAGTGATGTCAATATTGATTACACAATTTCCTTCCATGGGATAGTTTGTACTGCTTCTCAATTAAACATTGTAAGTATAATCACGTTATGTTTTTAAAGATATGAATTTTTTTCTTATTGTAAAATCATATCTCGTCATGGCAGTCATACATAAATTGCCCACCTAGTGTGATGTTCCTTTCTTTTGATCTTAGATAAGAAATGTATTGATCGATAGAAATCTACTCAGTCTCTCCCAGCCTGGTAGAATCTGCTAGGGCAGAGTAGCAGAGCAGAAACATGCTGGGCCAATAACCCCAGATATTGATGAAATGAATCTATCCTATGTCTTAGAAATTTAAGTTAATTCAGTTTAAATGGAGAAGTGACTATGGTTCTGTCGATTTCAAATGTTTTTAGTTTATACAATTATTCTGATACATTTCTTTAAAGTTGTAGTTTAGTTTGAAACATGGTTGAGCATGTAATGCTTTAATTGTAGGCTCATTCGCTCACCTTGAAGCCAAAAGCTAACATAGAAACTATTTTTAAAAAATCTTGTTTTTTCCTTAGCATGCCTCAGAAGGAATAAACCGTTTTGATGTTCAGTCTTCCTTGAAATATGAAGATCTTGCCCCCTGCATAACTCTGAAGAGCTGGGTCCAAACTCTACGGTATTAATTGTATTTTTCTGTGAACTATAAATAATAATAGCTCTTTTGTGGGGAGGGTACTACTCTTATCCCAAACTTTGATAGTTTAGTCTTTGAATACCCTCATACTTCCAATGTTAGAACTACCCACAGACCAAATCAAGACAGCCATAGCTATTTTTTCTTTTTGTACCCCATTTGAAATATTTTGTGTTTGATGAGTAGGGTATCCCTGGTATTTAGGAAGTAATCCTTTTTATTGTATGTTAAAAATACTGATGACTAGATAAAAACTGACAATTTTTCCATTTTTTACTTTATTAATGTGGACCCTGGAGTATTTTCAGAGACAACTGAAAAGCTTCAAATTATAAGTATAGCAGTAATTTAGTATGTCCCTGCTCAAGTTGCTCTTTCTATAAAATGGCTATGTTAATGGATGCTAACTATTTATTTCACACTTAAAGTATGAGGATAAATTAGAGATCGAGTGAAAGCTCTTTGTAAAAACAGCAATAGTAAGTACAAAGAAGTATTATTTATTTTTATTGTTCAGATGAATCTGATCTTAACTCATGTCAGCATGGGCGCTTTTGGCAAAGTACATTACAAGTAATCTAATGCTGGGAAGAAATCTCCTGGTGATATACAAAATATCTAGAAGTATGACCTAGAATTGACAACAAAGCATGATAAAGTCGAAGTTGTATAAGATATTCAGCCATCCAAGTTGCTACATGTCAGCTTTTTAAGGCTGAATACCAAAAATTGAACTGCATCTCAGGGAAGTAGATGATCCTCACAATTAATTTTATTTATATAATTTATATACTGTACTGAGAACTGTTTTTCTTTATTCTCTTTCTACACTATTAGTGTTTTGACTATTATTCTCATGTAATAAGAATTACTTTGTATGTTAAGTATTGTCTTATTTTTAAAATTCTTTATAGTGTGGCTTCAGTTAGATTCCTTATCCTTCTCTTATTCGTCTTATCCAATTTGATTACACTTGAATCATCAGACTTACCTGGAACTAAAATCTTAATCTTTTCACTGTCTTTGTTTTGCTAAGCATGATGTTCTGAAACCTGGATAGTTAATTTGGAAAGTCTAGTTTTGAAACTTTGGGAATTAATTTTTGCCTACAGTAGTCTATTGAAAAAAAATCACAGAATATTTTAAAAATTTGTTCCTTTCTTTGATGCCTTCTTTAGATTTCAGAATGTCACAACAAAATTTAAGGCTCACTCTTTTGTATTATAGTTGATATTTTTTTCTCTAATCACTTTTACAAAAAAAAAATACCTCATCTTTATTTCCAAATTAATCTTACATATTTGATGTGGGTATTAAAGGTACAGCTCCAATCCTGTTAGGGAAACTCCCAGTGTTATGCAGGTCTTTGGTTGTATTTACTGTTGAAACAAATTAGTTATTTTTTGGGCATTTAAAAATCTTTGATATTGAGAGATTCATTTGAATGTTAAACATGTTTAAAAAGGAAATTTATTTTTTTCTATTAGAATTAAGATATCACATTCCAGTTCCAGAAATATAAAGTACTATTTAATTACATGAATATTATTTTATTTTTTAAAACTACAATTCCCTAATTGCAGACCAGTAAGTGCAAAAACAAAACCTTTAGGATCCAGAGATGTTTTACCAAATAATCGTCAACTTTATGAGATGGTCTTGACATATAACTTTCATCAAGTAAGTATTTGCCTAAAGAAAAATATATGTTATATATTTATAGTCAAAATATGTATTATTCTATTATTCTAAGTTTGCATTGTTTCTGTGAATCATCATAACTGAAAAGTAAAGATAGAATGTAAAAGCTGGAACAAATAAGCAACAGTATTTATCCTAAAACATTCTAGAAACTGCATACGTAAGTACTGCCATAATCCTTGTTCATCAACTAGCATTTAAGTGCCTGCTCTGTGTCAAACTCTGTGCTAAGGACCGGAGATATAGATAAAGGTAAAAACAAGAAAAAGTCCAGTGAAAGAGAAAACATGCAAAGAACTATGTACAAATATGATGGATATGATATGATAATTGGGAGTGATTTCAAAGGTAATGCACTAAAGTTTAAAGAAGATTGTGAAAAGCTTTTTGAAAAAGATTAGATTTTAGCCGAGACGTGAAAGAACCCAGGAGGAAAGGATAAAGAGGCAGAGTTCCAGGCAGTGGAATAGCCAGTGAAAACTCTTAGAGCCTAGAGATTTGGCGTGTCTTGTGTGGGGAAAAGCAAGGAAGCCAATGTCATTGAATCATAGAGTAGCGGGAAGTAAGGTATACAAAGACTGTATAGGTAAGAAGGGGACTTGTTTTGGCTTTAAAAGCCAAATAGAGGATTTTGTATTTGATCCTGGATATAAAAGGGTGCCACTGGACTTTACTGAATAATGATTGACAGGGGTGGAGGAGGAAGAACAGTTTGACACCTCAGTGGAATGTGGTCTGGAGTGCCGAGTGACAAGGCAGAGAGAGCAATCAAAAGGCTATTACAGTAGTTCGGGTGTGAGGTGGAATGAGGGCTTTCACCGTGGTGGTTTATAGTGTCAGAAGAGAAAAGGGGTTATATTCAAGAGATGTCATAAAGGTAGGAATTTTGACCACTGATTGGATATGAGAGGTGGGAGTGACGATTCGAAGGTGACACCTGTTGCAAGCTGAGGTGACTACAAGGATGATGGTATCCTTGACAGCAGTAGAAAAATTAGGAAGAGGAGAGGGTTAGAGTAAAAGAGGAGTTTAGCCCTTCAGTTTTAGATATATTGAATTTAAGATGTCTAGAAGATTTCTAGTTCTAGATGTCTAAAGGGAAGTAAGAGATGCAAGACTGGAGGTCTGCAGAGAGGTTAAGGTTGGACAAGTAGATTTGGGAGTCATCAGCATAGAGATGATAATTGAATTCATGAGAGTTGATGAGATCACTGAGTGAAATAGTATATAAGGAGAAAAGAAGAGGACCCAAGATAGAGCCCTGAGAGACAGTCACAATTAGCAGGTGTAATCTGGATGAAGATCCATCAAAGCAGACTGAGAAGGAATAGTTATATAGGTAGGAAAGGCAAGAGAAATTATTATCATGAAGACCTAGAAAGAAGAAAGTATGAAGTACAAGATGTTTATTGACAACATCAAAAGATACAGATAAGTTAAGAAAGATAAGGATTGAGAAAAGGCCAATGTATTTGATAATTAAGAGATCAGTACCTTTGGAGAGAGGATTTTCAGTTGAATGATGAAGTGGGAAGCCAGAAAAGGAAAGAAAGTGGAGGCATCAATTGTAGATGCTCTTCTCAAGGAAGTCAGCCACAAAAAGGAGATGATATAGGACAACAGCTAGCAGAGATAGACTATCACCTGAGGGTTGTTTTTCAGCAGACATTTATTAAGTATATATTATATATGTGTGTGTGTGTGTGTGTGTGTGTGTGCGTGTGTGTGTATGTATATATATATACATACACACACACGCACACATGTACATCTACATATATATACATACGGTGTTGCATATAAGTATGGAGGTACAGAGATGAAAAACAGCGGTCATTGAATGTATACAAGTAAGTGTAAGTTGTAAAATAGTTAAATGTCTAGGAAGGTTCAAGCAGAATGACTTGAGAGAATCAAGGATTAAAGCAGTTGATTCTCTCTGGGAAGAGATTGGAGAAGACTTCATCAGGAGAAAAAAGTAAGAAGTTGTTATAGGTATGGAGTGTGTAAAAAGAGGGCAGAACTGTATTAGAAAATGCCTAGTAATTTAAGTACCAGAATTGTTCGGCACCGAACATAGCAAAGTAAAATTTACCATTTGAGGGTACATGAATATTTTTGGAAATTTTATTGTAAAACTATTATTAGGTCTACCAGGTGTTAAATAATGAAGGAAAAGAACAGCATCTTTTACATATATCCCAATATATCACTTCATAGCTATTTAGTTTCTAATAGGTAAGCTCTCATTAATTTTCTGTAGACCAGCGTAAGGTGGATGCCAAGTAACATGCCTCAGATTTTAAGGTTCGGTAGAAAAAATACACTCAACATTTTCTTCAGTTTTCCTTTTATCCTTTTTCTTCAGTTTGTTTTTTTATCCTTTTTAGAAAAACATTGAGATACTGTCATGTGGAGGTACAGTACGCAATTAAATGTTTCTTTATTTTATTATAGTGATAACAAATCAAGGTATCTTTCTATATGGAAGATGCTTATATTTTTTGATCTCTTAAACAGGAGATAAAGTTAAACATTTGTAAGAGAGTCATTTTTGGCTATAACTGATGAAACATTTTTCAGTTGAAGTTTTTTTTTTTCAGTCTTATCAATTCAGGGAAGTTTGTTAAAGATCTAATTGTGTGTTCTCTCACTTTCTCTATCTTTATGAAGTTAAATATTTTTTTTGCTCTTGTATTTGAAATAAGTATTTTATTTTAATCATATTATTTATTTTTACTTTCTTGGAATTTGTATGATAAGGATATCCCTAATCTTTTGTAAAGATGCCTTTTGTAAAAATGCCTAATGAGCATTTGTGAAGTTCCCTCTTCCCATATTTCATTTTCTCTTACAATGGTTTTTTTTTTTAATTTTTTGTTTATTCTAAGCCTGATTTTAGGAGTATTATCTTAGGCATTCTTTTATAAGGGTTTTTAAATGGTTAATTTTCTTTTTGAAGAAATCATTTATATTTTTTTTGTAGCCAAAGAGTGGGGAAATAACTCCAAGCTGTCCTCTGCTTTGTGAATTATTATATGAATCAGAATTTGACAGCCAACTCTGGATTATTTTTGACCAGAACAAGAGACAGATGGGATCAGGTGATGCCTATCCTCACCAGGTATCTTTAGAATAATTTCTTGACTTTAATTGTGAAGTGAATATAGTCACTTAATCTATATTTTCAACATGTCTTATTTGCTAAAAAAAAAATTGTGCTTCTGAAACATGTGAATTTCTTTTGGTTACCATTAGATTGTTAGATCAGAGGTATCCCATAGATTAGGGTTCTTAACTTAAAGTCCACAGGCCCAATTTCAGCAGGTGTATGAATTTTTTAAAATTTTGATAACTTAATTGCATGCATCATAATTGTTCGTTCGTTTGTTTGTTTTAGTAATGCCATGTATTTTGTATTAACTTAAACACACACTGAAAAGCGGTCCCTAAGTCTTGCCAGATTACCGAAAGGGTTCATGACACACACAAAAAAGGTTAAGAACTCCTACTATAGATAAATATAAATCATTGTCAGTGTGATATTCTTTACAGATTATCTTGTAAAATCTTTATGGATCAGATAGACATAATGTTAGATAGATTCAGAACTGGTTGTATAATCAAAACCAAAGAATAGTTGTGAAGGAATGTCACTAAGGGAACACCCTAGCAATCTGTTCTTAGCTCTTTTGTAGTCACCTTTTTTGTCAGTGACTTGGATCAAAAGATAAATAATAATCTTGTCAACCTTGCAGATGATATAAGACTTAGAGAGATAGTTAGCATATTGGAGAACAGTCAGGATACCCAAAATTCTTGATGGCCTAGAAGAGTGGACTGAATCTATATTTATTTACTTTTGTCCGATTCTAATCTTATTAATTGAGTCCTATTCAGAAAGCTAACTTTACAAGTAGAAGATAGCAGAGAAATGACAAACGGATGACTATTGTGAAAAAGATCTGAGAGTTTAAATGGACTCTTACTGTACTTAGTGTGAATTCGAAATTGGACTAGACCAAATGAACAGAATGAAGGTGATGATAACTGCCCTACTTAGACTCCATTTAGAGAATTATATTCAGTTCTGGGTACCACTTTTTAGGGAGAATGTTGATAGGCTGGATTATTTCCAGAATGTGACCAGGTTTTTCAGAAAATTAGAGACCACATCACTTAAGTTTCCATTAAAAGAATTATAGATATTTAGCCTAGATAAGAGAAAACTTAGAAAGTCAAATAGTTGACTCTCCGTGTTTAGATTGGTTCCACTCAGCCCCGGAAGGAAGACCTAGGAAGGAGATTACAGATAAACAACTTTAGGCTTAATATAAAGAAAAATTTCCTAGCAATTAGCATTTTCCTGTGAAATGCTTTGCTTCATGTTCCCTTCTAAAGTAGCCTGTTCTCCTTTTCATGGTTACCTTTAAGGAAAGCTAGATGACTGCTTGTCATGGATGTTGTAGGAGGGATTCATGAACTTTTTATACTAGACTGAATGACATCTGAAATCCCTTCCCTGTGATTCTGTGTTTCTGAAGCTGAAGAATCATATTATTGTTCCTACAATTTCTAAAGTAATTCACATTTTAGCCAAGACTAGAATTCATGTCCTTGGTATGACACATTTGCTTGATTAATCTTTATTTCTTAATAAGCCCTTTTTCTTTTTTCAGTACTCTGTCAAACTGGAGAAGGGTGATTACACAGTTCGACTACAAATACGTCATGAACAAATCAGTGATTTGGATCGTCTTAAAGATCTTCCATTTGTTATTTCTCATAGACTGTCTAATACTTTAAGCTTAGATATTCATGAGAACCATAGTCTTGCTCTCCTTGGAAAGAAGAAGTCAAATACTTTAACACTACCACCAAAGCATAGCCAGCCATTCTTTGTTACATCATTATCTGATGACAAGTAAGTAATACTGAATTAATAAAATAAGCCAAATAATGTTCATTTCTATTGTTTCATAAACTATATTTGTAATGTGTAAGGGTTTCTTCCTCTTTTCTGCCATACGCACTTTTCAGAATTCCAAGAGATGTAGGAATTATTTATTTAATTTTGGTTCTGATTTTTCCTTTTTAAAACCTTTTCCTTTCAGGATACCCAAAGGGGCAGGTCCAGGATGTTATCTTGCAGGATCCTTAACACTGTCAAAGACTGATCTGGGAAAGAAAGCTGTGAGTATCTATTTTACCTAATGAATATGCTATTCTAAAAAAAAATCATGTTTCTCCAAAAATGTTAATTAACTTAGGTTTGCAGATAAGTCAAACAAACAAAATTAGATGTGAAAAATTTTAACGCCTCCTTCTAGTATTATCAGTTTTGCTGCTACTTTCTGTTCATAGGAGTTTTAGAATCATTTGTTTGGTTTTTTTAGGCCATTAGCCTCTACTAATTTTTGAATGACTAAACTAAGCTTGAACCTCCTGTTATATGACTATCTGTGCATTTTTTTAAAGGAGAAATTCAAACTAAAGTGGTTTTATAAAGCAAATGGAATATTTAAAATCAAAATCATTTTATTTCTAGATGTTCTGTTAAACTAACTTAAAGTTGTGGACATTGACCAAAACTGTTACATTTTATTATGTTGCTTCTAAAAATTTTTTCTTAAATAGTGTAATGAACAGCAGGATTTTCCCACAGTTCTACAAAACATTTTTGGAATGGAGAATTGAATAATTGAGTAGAGAAATGTAATTTAAAATATAGGTATGCTATTTCTGGATTACATTTTGTTCTTGCATGTTTTGTAAATGAAATTTATTTGGTTTGCATTTTTAGCTAATAGAGTTTACAGAAGCCTTTTATTTAACAGGCAAATGCTGTTGCAGGCTTTCTTTTTATAGGTTTTTTTTTTTTATTTTTAGCTTTTCTCATCCACTGTAGTGTTATAAGACTTCTCTTCTGGAAACAACATTTCTCTATAGTCACTTCTCTTGAACATTACCCGTCAATTGCCATAATTTCATTCAATTTTAGCTTGCCCTTACCTGCAAAAGCTAATCCAGCCTTTCATCATATTGCAGCTTGACAGTATCTGTAAAAATTAAATCAGCCTTTCAGTTTCCTTATGTTGGAGTTTATGAAAGTTGTTATTGGAGTGGACAGATTTCATAGGGGTATTAACCATTTTAAAATGTTCCCATTTTTCCATTGACTTTGAACAGTATTCTTAGGGTTTGTTTGCACAGTAAGAAAAAAAATCTTTGCCTTGGAGTCACTTGCCTCAATTTATGTCTTATATGTTCTGTAGAAATAAAAGGATCAGAATCTACTGGTACAGTGCTTTTTAGAAACACTGGTTTCAGGTACAGACTTTATAGACATGGCTCTCAATCTGAAATGTAGGGTTTATTTTTTGTTTATAGATCACTTATTTGTTTTTAACTACTTTGTGGGCCCTAAATAGTAAAAGATCATCTTAATTAAAAAGTTTTTTCCCCATTAATAAAATTCAGCAAATGAAAAATAGTTGCTAGTTCTTGATTAGCTTCTGAGGCAATTGAGGAATCAAAGAAACTTGGAAAATTTGTGAGATTTGCTAGTAGCTATTGTCAGATTTAATAAAATCCTGTTTTCTTTGAAGTAGAAGAGGAAAAAGCCCTCATTCAATTTAATTTTATTTTCCACCTCATTCTCATAATCATTCCTCAGCAGATTTCTAGCTTTTATGGAGTTTCTTGTTTGAAAAGTTTACTTTTCATAATTTTTCTTATTGTGACCACCGTAAATGGTACATTACTTTGCATGGTCCTTTTTGGGAAACAACATATGAATAGAAATTGTGCTAATGTTGTCATTTAATCTGGCGTTAGAAAAATAACTTTGTATAGCATCTTGTGAAAAATAGTTAAATGTGATTTTCTAAGATTTATTTTGATAATCATGTACTTGGTCCACTTGATCTTTGAGAGAAGTGTTTACAGCGTTTGCCTTGGAATAATTGCCACATAAAAGACAATTATGCTTAAGCACATTAGTGTTAAAAAATTGAAAAGGCAGCAGCGCTTTAAAAGCATGTCAATCTTCCTCATAGACTTGACACTTCAAGTAGTATAATCCATACCAGTGGAAAGTAAATGAGACCATATTCAGGCAGAGGTGGTATCTCCATCCTGTGTAGTGTGTGCATGTTTTCTTACAGAATGTTGTTCTAACTCCCAGGGGCAGTCTGCAGCAAAACGACAAGGAAAATTTAAAAAGGTACTGAATGTCAGTTCTTGAAAAAGATGTGTTAAAGCCTTTTTTGCATATGACTTAACGTTTTTCTGTCCGTATATCTTTTAAAACCTTCCCCTCAATTTCCTTTCCTTTTAAGTTCTACAGTTCATTGCTACTAGCCACACCTCCTATAAACACTGACATGCTGCTTTCCTAAATCTCTTTGAGCAGCATGAATTGCTATAAGACCCCAGTTCTTTATATCTTGTCTTTATGTTACTCTTCTAATCATAGTCTCTTAAATATTCATGATATTGAGTTAGTCGTATTCTAGGATAAAGTGCTCTGCTACTCTCTGTCCTTGTATAAAGCATTTCCATTGTATTTTATATTCCCAACTACAGTATTCAGTATTTTGACATTTCATGTGTCTAGAAAACTATAGGGAGAAAATTGTCTTTTTAAATCTGTGGTCTTGATATGTGTAGGTAAAGGTACAGGTTTGGTTTGAATTTTATTATCAATCATCTGAGGGAGAAATTCTCTCTTGAAGGATTTAGTTTAATGAAATATTCTCACCTTTGAAATGAAATTTGCTACTTGTTCTTAAGACATTTAGTTCATGGATGTCAGAGAGTGAAATAGAAGTGAACCTAGCAGAAAGTAGTAGCTGACATAGAGTATCCTTTAGTTTGTTATTGCTTGGAGAGCTTCCTATAGGATTTAAAACAAGATCTATGAATGGAATAGATAGTCCCTCAAAGATCCATAGAAATGGGGAATTATTAGTCTCATGATTCCCTGCTTATTGGAGCCACAGTGAAACCAGTAAGGAAAATTTACTTTGATGTCTTATTTTGATGAGACTGCTTTTTAAAAGGAAGTCAAGAAAGGAGTTGAAAATACTGGGTGTTTGGTGTAGCGGTGAAGAGTCCTGGGAAAATTTTGCTAACATGGATCAGACTTTATTTTTAGCCTCATAATATTTAGATTTTCATTTTTTTCACTGGTTACCCTATCACATAAAAGAGGAAACAGATAATTGAGATTCCTCAGATTCAATCAATAATTGACAAAAAGGAGAATTAGACTTTACTTGGATTTTGGTATTTTTAAAAATGTAACTCTTTTTAAAACCCTTGGAACATAAAAATTGGAGGTCACCATTTTGTAAGAACAAGTAAAATTTTTATTAAAAACTTATAACATGGAGTTGATTAAAATTTTTTTCCTTAGGATTTAGGGTAGAAGTAGTTAAGGATCAAACTGTAGGCAATTAACAAATGAAAATAACTTGTAGGAGACAGGTATCATTCTAGCTCTCCCCAACTTTTTTCTCTTGTATGTTGGACATCTTTTTGGAAGTTAATGGCTTTTACTTAGATTTGGTTGCTTGAAAGGTATAAGGTATAAAAGGTTACTTCTACTTAATATGGTAGCATAAAAGATGCATAAGTAGTTCAATTACTAGAATTCATCTTAGTGAACTCTATATGGAATGTAAGGCCCTTGAAAGATAGGAATTGTCCCTTTTTTTTTTAAAATTTGTGTTCCCAGTACCTAGCATAGTGCTTAGAACATAGCAGTCACTTCCTGATCAATGCTTGTCGATTATTTACGGTACACAACCAAGTTCATTGATTATGATGGGTGCTTTTTACATCAAATAGGATTAGAAAAAATACCAGTAATAGTCAGAATGGGGGGGGGGGGGAGACAGGGAGGCAGGGACCAGAATAACAAAGCATTGTTTCTATAAGACATCCTCTTAGATATTGAAGATCTGTATAATGAAGCTGTTTCTTTGTACTGGAACTCATGGAAGTGGCTCTTTATCATTAGTTTGGTGGCATGGTGGGTAGATCACTGGACTTGGAGTCAGGAAGACCTGAGTTTGAATCCTGCTTTAGATACTAGCTGTGTGACTGAGCAAGTCACTTATTCTCTGTCAGCCTCAGTTTCCTCATCTGTAAAATGGGGATAATAATAGCAGCTTCCTCACAGGATTCATGTGAGGATCGAATGAGATAACATGTAAGCCACTTTGAAAACTTTAAAGAGCTCTTTCGAGCTATTGTTAGTACCTTTACTATGTTACCCAAAGGGCTACTTCTATTAGCTCATTTAGAGTGAATTTTGTAATTTTTAAGAATTTGCAGAATTGTGAATAATGTTTCATTGATGTTCAGAGGTCAATGAATGATGACCTGAACCCAAAAGCATGTAATCTGAGACTAACATAAATCTTAAAACTTTATAAACCCATCTCTATTTTTAGCAATTTATTTAAATTTTCCTATCCCTTATATGTTGCTTTTTTGTGTGTGTTTTTGTCCCCTTTGTTCTCTCCCTGTATTTGATTTTTCCCGTTTCTCTTCTTCCTCTTTACTTTTGCCTTTTCCCCTTTTACTTGCCTTCCTGCCTTTAATGTGTTTAACTTTCCTTGAGGTTTTATAATATTCCAGGGCTTAATGCAGTTAGTACTGTAAAAGAAAAAAAATGCTGATGCTGTGCTCTTCATTTTTTGGGCTCAAGTCTGTGAGAAACAATTTTATATTTTATCTGAGTATTTCTAGCTTGGAGAGATATCAAACTATGGCTTAGTCCCCTCTGCCCTCTAATAACACTCTAGCTTGAGACAGTTTTTAAAATCTTGAAAAAGAAAATTATAATATGTTTTTTAAAAATACAGTTTTGGGTAACATTCCAGAAAAGTTTAGTAACCAAGTCAAAATTTCATTCCTTCTTAAAGCACTTTGCTCATAGAATCAATGGGGACTTCTCTCAGCTCTATATTGAGAATCTTTTCTGTATAAGAAGCCAAGAGGGTGCCTCCCTCTCAGTGGAATAGAGCACTCTCTTTGGGTTAGTGAATTTATTTAGACAAGAGTTAAGTGTGGTTATCACCCTTCATCATTTTCCCTAAGAAAAGTCATCTTCCATTACATTGGCAAATAACTTAGATGAGTTTGTTTCCTTGTTTTATGCTGATATGGAATGGCTCATGAAAACGAAGTTAGCTCCATGGGGTTACATCTTTCCTAGAAATTTTTTTTTAATTTTATTATATGAATGGGAAACCTTGTTTAAGAGAAAGAAGCCTTCTAGTCTTCATTTTGTTTTATGAAGTTAGATGCTTCTTTGAAGGCCATAAACATTAGCCACAGCAGGATCTTACACTCCTTAAGCCTTTCATTCCAGTGTGTGACTGTGAAGATAAAGGTCTATTTTAGAAAACCAAGCCTGCCTGGTTGTTTCTTTCTTGGTTTTTTCTTTAATCAGGAATATGCTTGATGGGTACATATAGGCTAGTAGTTCCTTTTGTCAGTTACCTTCTTTTCTTTTTTTTGGTAAAAGCTCTGTCTGTGAACTTATTTATTCTTTTGAAATCTTCCTTCCCCTCTTTGAGCTAGCTTAAAAATAAATTCCCACTTATTTTTTACTATTCTGTTACCACCAGCATGGATTTTTTCCATATGTATTTGATTCGGACCCAGCCACTCTGCCTGATTTCATGATCTTAAATACTATTGTCATTTCCACACATAATAGATCAGGTGATAGTAATGTAATAGCATGTTTATGGCACCTTAAAGTCTGCAAACAAACTTTACACAACAACCATGAGAGGCAGTCTATTCCTATCCCCAATTTACAGTAGAGAAAACAGGCAGAAAGAAGTTTAAGCAGCTTGCCTAATGTCATACAACTAGCAAGTGTCTGAGGAAGGATTTGATTTCAGATCTTCCTCACTCTTAAGTCCAGTGCTCTATCCATTGTACTATCCAAAATCTAAGTGTAGGGACTCCACTCTTTAATAGATTGCCATAGAAATACTGAAAGATCTTTTTCATTTCACACGTATTTGTCGTTCTTCCAATTTAGTCTACAAATGCTTTTGGATGACCTAGCTTAATTCGGACTAGAAGCTTGTTTTCTTATCAACAACTTTTTGTCATTTTGTGAAGTCAAGTGCTCATCATCTTATATTAGCTTTTTCTGTATTTAGTAAATGAATTTATATACTGATCCCACATTGGTCTTAAATGGTTGCTGTCACAGATAGGTTTGGGCTCATTTAGCCTTCTCTTTGTGGCAGTTATTTTGTATTTCTTCAACCTTTTTAAAGACATGGTTATATTCAGTGCCTTCACTTATGTCCATTTCCCATTTTTCGTAGTGGACAGGTCATTTAAACAGATTGGATTGGAGGTGTTATTGTAATTGGAAGCAGTATTTTCTTTTCATCTTATCTTTTCTTCTAATTTGCTATTTTGGCCTTTGCACTACCCGATCTGACTGCACCTATTCTTGAGGAAATGTTTATGATAAATAAGACTTCTGAATAATCTATAAGCTTTTGGCCTCTTAAATTTCTCAATTTTAAACCATATTTTCTTCCATTTTTCACCATCCTCCCTTATGTCCACCTTCACAGTGGAGTAACTGACAGCATATGTGTGACAACACGCCTGTTTTCTTAGTTTGGAGGGTCTTGTCTGGGTCTTCATAGATTTTCCTCTATATCTTTATCTTCTGCAGCATATTTTGGTGCATAAAGCTGTATTTTTTTCCATGGGATGCTGTTTGCCATATTTTGTTGTGAGCAATGTCAGGCAGCATGACAGTGTGTCCCATGAAATGATGTTTCTTGTTGCCTCTGGGTACACAGTGAATCCAGCTCTACCAAGCCTCTTGTTCATCCCTCTGAAAAGAACCTGCGAATTTTCCATTTAACTAAGGCAGTTTTGTCTTCTGGTTTCATCTCTGTTGATGTTAGCATAGATGTGGTTCAATCCTTGTAGGCAGCCTAATGAATTAGAATTTCTTTATAAGCATCCTTTATTTCCTTTTTAACTAGTTACTACAGAAGCAGAAGATTGCCACATATGGCCATTTTATGATTTTTATCTATCCCTGGTCACTATGGTCAAAATTATAATTCACCCTTTGACCAACCTTTTGATGAGTTTTTCTAACATAATTGGGATGAGTCCTGAGGCAGCAAACACAATTTGTTACTTGGGCCATATTTGTTACTCTCTGCTAATAGCGTTCGTGAAACCCAGTTTACTACTATGCCACAATGAGGCACCAGAGTAGGTAGGGCTTTTATAAGAAAAGCGACATAATTTTTACAAATAGCAAACAAGAGTCTATGTTTGTTGTATTGTGCTTAAAGGATACTTTTGAGTTGATGGCTGTAGGCAAACCTATTTTAAATAATACTTCTTCAGAGGTCAGCCAAAACAATTTGACCTAATAGAAAATGTCAAGTACTTAATAAAGTGCCTTCATACTCTACAGCTATGTTTTTTGACTGCCTTGTTAACTTGTAGAGTGATTTCTCAAAATTTAATGAGAAATAGCTATTCTGCTTACTTGTTTTGAACTAACATTGTTAGAATCATATCAGGTACACAGAGTCCATAATTGAAGGAATGAATAATGGATGTGATAAAGCAAATGTAAAATGACCAAGTTTCTTTTCTTATTAGAAATTCAAGCTAATATATCCATATCACTGTTAATATGCTATATTTTAAATAATTATTTTAATTTTATTGGTGTGATACTATAAGATCAAGTCATCTTTTTGTTATCACTGGTTTAACTTTATTTTTCTGTGGGAAATATAGATCATCAGGCTTTAAATGGCTTCCTTCTTAGCCCCCAGGATCTTTTATAACATTACTTTGGCATTAATTTCTGTGTTTATTAGAAAAGAAGTTTGAGATTGCTTATACATAATTTACTTCATTTTTTGTTTGTTCTTTAGTTAAGACATTAGTGGCACACATTTAGGACAGCTACAATTCTGTTTTCTCTGCTTCCCACCATTCTACAAAAGTCATTCTTGTGTGTACTTACATTTGGAATTCCAGAGAATTGCTACTCTCCTAACAGAGTCCTGGGCCTCAGTCCAAATCTGGGCTAGACATTTCTAGAAAGAAAACATTGTCACTCCAGTTTAAATTATTGCATTTTTAAAAACTAACACAGCTGTACTGCTATATATTCCTTTATATGGGAAAACTGATACTTACGTAGATATATGTAGGCAGATCCTGGTCATAAGAATGGCCACTGTAATAACTTTGGTGTCCTCTTTTCAAGGCAAGTATAATTACCATTAAAAAGGATATATTCATTATTAAGTATCTAATTAGCCCAAGAAGGAAAGTAAAAAGCATAGTCTGAAGTATTGTTCATTGCATAGAGATCATTTACAGTAGTCATCTGTTAATTATCCTAATTCTCTTCACTTGCCTGTTTTCTTTGCATATGTGACTTCGAGCAGTCAATTTATACATTTAGACATACATATATGTGTGTGTATTAGTAAAATTTTCGGTACATACCTTTTGAGATCACTACTTAGCTTTCCCATATTCAGATGCTTTTTAGTAAATACATTAACTATAAATTTTTTTGAGAATAAAATGGTATTTTCATAAAGTTGGACAGATTAGTACATGAGGGTTCAAATAAAGGAAGAAGGTAGTAAATAAAATTAATTATTAAAAAGTCAGAATTTTTAGCCAGCTAGAGTGAAAAATGTATAAGGCATTGTTTGAATACATTGGAGTTTTTGCCCAAAACTACTATATTCTATTTATCTTATTATGGTAATGTTAAAGATGTGAAGGGAACTACTCATGAAAATAACTACTCATAAAAATGCCTGTTGAAATATAAAGTTCCCTAGGTTTAAGTTACAGTATATTTTGTGGTCCAGTTGGACATGTTCTTGCCCTTATAATAGCTCCTTTCCTATAGAATTTTAGTTTGCAGAGTGGTTTACATTATTTCTTTTCTTTCAGCAACCCTATGTGGTAGGTACTACAGATATTATCCACTATTTTACTGAAGAGAAAATTTAGGGTTGTAGAGAATAATTAATTTGTCCAAAGTCATGCATCTACTAAGTAGCTAAACTATGACTAAAAACCAGGTCTTTTAACTCTGAGTCCAGTGGTCTTTCTACTACATCTTTCTGTGAATTTTTTCCCATCCTGGTCACATGCTAAAATCAATAAAGTCAGTAAACTTAACAGTATGCAATCAGTATCTATACAGTTCTGTTTTCTCTGCTTCCTACCAGTCATGCAAACAGTACTGGTTTTTGAATAGTAGAAAGAGCCATCTAAACAAGGGTCTCAAGCTGACACTCATCTTTATGGGTAGAAAAGGGCACAATGTGAGAAATAGAGAAAATTAGGAAAGAAACTCAGAATGGAAAGGAAAAACTAGAACCAACTCAGTGTGGAGAAAAAGGTTAACATACTGTCACCATTTTCTCAACCTTTATTTTGTGCTAAGAGAATGAAACAATCGTTATATTTTGTTGGTTGTGATAATTTCCTTATTCTGAATTTCTAATTTGAAGAATTTTCTTTTGCCTCTAATTTGATTCACTTTTGCAAAACCTGTTTTTGAGTATTTTTAATATAAAAATGTTAACAGAAATTATATAAATCAAGAGAATTCAACACATTCTAATTGCTTTTTTTATTCCCATTGTCTTTAAGTACAGTACATCAGAAATCTCAGCTTTGTTATCAGCCATGGAAAGAATTTTGCTCAGACATTTTTAGTACTTGTTTTAGTTCACCTTGATGATCTTCTTTTATTTACATTTCCATAATAGAATTTTCTATTTGTATCATTTAATCCCCCAACTTAACATCACAGGTACAGTAAATCTAGTAAGATAGTCAAGCTTAATAAACAAATGAAGAATTTTATATTTTCTTTATATTAAGGTTCTATTCTTAAGTTATATGGTGTTTATGAATATTATTAATTAACATGAAAAAGAATCTTTTGACTCTATTATTGCATTAGACTGGGGGTGAGGGCAGTGGTACCGTGCTTTGCACCAGCTAGGCCATTAAAATATTAGTTAATTGTGAAAAGTATTACAATGGATATGCTGCTATGGACTTTATATCTAGATGACCTTCCCCCCTCCCTTCACTTGTAATCCTTTCTTAAATACTTTGCATGTAAGTCACTTTTTTTTTTTTTTTTAGCAAACTTTACTTACCTCAGTATACTATTGCTTACCCTTACATTGCTTCTCTTAGAATGGCAAACATATTTTAGTTACATACTTAGGTCAAAGTTTTTGAGTGTGGGGAATTTAGAGTCAGCATAAAATAAAAGACTTGTAATACAGCAAAAAATACTGTCTGTTGTATGTAAGCTGAGAAATATATTTAACTGTTTCTGTTTGTATTAGGAACATCTGATATTATAGCCCAAAAATGCACCTTAGCAGTCATTTCATAATGGTAGTATGCAATTTTATTTTCTAGTGAATTTATAATATTGACTTTTCAAGACTTAAGTGAATGTGTTGTTATAGTAGCTAGAATAATGGAATGTCAGTATTGAAGGGGCATTTGAGATCATTCAGTTGATAATTGTTACTTTGGGGGGGGAACTGTAATTCTTAACTACAGATAGAATTAAATCATACAATAATTTTTTAAAAAAATATGCCCCAGTTCTACATACAGCTTCAATTCCACTTTAATTTCAGCCTGACAAAAAGCTGGGGCTATCTGTTATTTGTTTTTAACTTCTTTTTCCCGTTGCTAGGTAGAAAATGTAGAATTACGACCCCTACCCTCATCCCCTCACCCTTTTAACTTTTTACTCTGTGGATTCTCCTGATTGAATCTGTCTCTGATCTCATTAGCAAAGTATGACTATGTCATTTAGAATTCAGAGAAAAAAGTTTAAAGTAAATTACACTGGAATTTATGGCTTCATTTTTTGTTTTCTGGAACACTTGGATAGCCCATTTCAACAACACACTAATATATGAAAAAATTTCATATGTTTCATCATCACCAGGATATTGTTTTTTCAAAGATATTAATTTATATACTTTGATCCAAGAAACTGATATGTTTTTCCCCCACATACACAGGATATAATCCCTGTTCATTACTACTTAATACCTGCACCAACAAAGACAAAGAATGGTACTAAAGACAAAGAAAAGGATTCAGAAAAAGAAAAGGATATCAAGGAAGAGTTTGCTGAAGCATTGAGAGATCTTAAAATACAGTGGATGACAAAGTATGTTAATTTTTGTTTTTAATAATGCTAACTTTATGTAAAATGGAATTCACTAGAAAATTAATGATGAAATTTCGGCACATCTTTTACTAGCTTATTCTTCTAGAATTTATCTTTTTATAATTGTGATATCCAGCAAAGGCATTTTAGTATATTTCTAACCTGTTCCTTTGCCCAAGCTCATTGTAAATATTTGTTTAGGAACTATATTTCTAAATGACACATTATTTTCTCATCATGTTCACCTTCTAAATCAGAAAAGCTGTGATGTTAAACATTTCTGGTTTTAAAGGAAATGAAATAATCACTCTCCCTTCTTTGCAGGTTGGATACTAATGATATTTATAATGAATTGAAAGAAACATTCCCTAATCACCTTCCTTTGTATGTTGCAAGACTTCATCAACTGGATTCTGAAAAGGTTATGAATTATTTATGCTATAGATGAGTCTTGTGTTTGAAATTAAGATTCATTCCTATTTTTGTGGTCTGAGTAGCATTAACCTGGGAGGGGCGGTGAATGAGTGGAGAAGGTACTTGTCTAGTGGCAGCATTTAGTAACAGATGAGACACTGTTTTTTGTTATCTATATTAAGGGACTCTTTGAGTGTAGTCATGAGTTGAACTTATGATTTTAAAATTCTTGAACTTAGTTCTGAAAATACTTAAATTGTACCAGTTCTCATAGGTGCTTACAAGCAGATAGGAGTCTGCTTATTATCTAAGACTGAATGAGTTATAACCAACTAAAATTCTACAGGTTTGGAGTAGATATAGAAGGTGATTTTATAGAGAAATTCATTAGATTTAGAAAAGAAGAGAACAGATGTCTAAGATTAAAACAGGAATCACAGACACAGAGATACTAATAACTACTGCTTTATTTCTCTTTTTAAGAAGTTGGCAAGAAAATTAATCTCACTTTATTAAATAATTATTCTAAATAGCCTGTGCAAATAGGATAGAATAGAGTGAAATAATTTAAAATTTTCATCTTCGACTCCTTAGGTGTAAAATGAGGGGATGAACTAGATGGCCTGCAAGGTTTCTTTAATCTCTGTATCCAATGATTACATTTTATGAACATGAGTGTTTTACTAAAACTATGCATAATTCCTTTTACTGCCTCCTCAAAAAGAAACTATTGCTGTGTTTAGTTTTTAAGATAAAGATACTTTCTTTAATATGAATAATGGTTTAATTTGTTTCTCCTAGCCAAGTGTGTTATTCACTCCTTCCTTAGTCCTCCTACTAGGTACTGGATGCAGACAAGGTAACAGGAAGTATTAGCTTGAGTAATAAAGGCATATGAAAGTGTTTAAAATTTGAGCCAATTTTTTAGAGGCAAAAGATTCTGGAAATACTTTGGGTGACATTGGAGGACAGCCTGTAGGGTTTCATATGTGTACACACATGGTTTGAGTTGTACATTTGTGTGTTGTACCTCTTAGGTGGTTGAGACATCAGAAATGAAGCATCCAAATGTAAATAAACATGTTTCATGAAATTTTACCTTTAATTCCTTGCTTTTTCTTTTCTCCAACTTAGGAAAGAATGAAAAGACTTAATGAAATTGTTGAAGCTGCAAATGCTGTTCTCGCTCATATAGACCAAACAGCTCTAGCAGTTTATATTGCAATGAAGACTGATCCCAGGCCTGATGCTGCTACTATAAAAAAGTACCTGACCAGTAAATACTCTTTCTTGCATCTCATTTTTAATCACTTAAAATAGGATTTAATGCTTTTTAAGAATATAGAAAATGAAAAAAATAGTATTTGATTTTGCTGGTTCTAGTATCTCTGCATTCTCAGTTTTTGAGGGTCTAGTGCCATAAGCTATTTGTGATATAAGAAAAATGATTATATAGAAATGGATTTATCAGCTTTATTATCTGATCGAACAGTTGATATTGTGGGGGATGGGGTGGGGAATATATTTGAATGTAAATATACTTTCAAGTATACTAGTGTGAAGAAAGAGCTAAGGGATAACATTGAAGCACCAGTAGTCCATTTGGGATTTCAGTAGCTGCTTGTCCAGAATTTAAAATTTATTCCTTGTCTGGATGATTACATTAGCTAAATTGAACTCAAGCAGATCTTGGTTGAAGAATTCAGTCTAAATTTATGTAGTGATTTTAGCAGAATCTTAGATGTGGAAGAAAGGATTCCTTTCTACGAATTCCCAGAGCAGTGTTCATCCAGACTTTGCTAAAAGTTTTCCAGTATAGGGAAACCACCTCCCTTCTGAGGCAGTTTATTCTAATTGAGAACATAGTTAAAGTTTTTTTTTTTTATTTTAAGCCCAAATCTGATTCACTTCAACATCCCTCCCTATTAATTCTCTGGGACCAAGCAGAACAATCTTAAGTCTGCTTTCATACAGCAGTTTTTCAAATATTTGAAGAAAATTCTCATGTCCCTGATAAAGTATTTTCTTCCCTAATATGGATATTGACAGTTCCTTTAATTGATTCCTACAAAGCATAGCACTACCCACTCTCTCCCTACCTTTCACTATCTTAGTTGCCATCTTGGATGTACTCTATTTTAGTCGATGTTCTTGAAATGTGGCACCTAAAATTCAACCAAATTATAGATTTAGTCTGGCTGATGAATAAAAAGGAACTCTGAATATTTGGATTTAAATAATAATTAGGTTCTTCTCAAGAAGAAACGCTGGCTACTTAATAACTATGTGACTTGGAGCAAGTTATTGATTCTCTCTGGGCCTTAATTCCTCATTTGTAACATGAGGTTGACCAGACTAAGTGATCTGAGGTCCCTTCCAGCTCTGATTCTGTGATGATTTTGTTGCACTTTGGCTTTAATGTAATTTGAGGGAGAAGGAGGGGAAAAGAAAGTTGTTGGTTATGTTTTTCAGTAGCTTTTTCAATTAAATAAATTCTCCATGTGCTTAGAAATAATTTTTTAACAATCAACCATGTGCCGAAACATGGTACCATATTTGAAATAATTGAAAAATACCAGCTTTTCTTGTTGTGACAGTGTCAAATTGCTAGCTAAATAACAATGAAATGAAGTTTGAATTTGGGGCTTTAGATTGCATTTAGGTTTATTTCATCAGTGAATTAACTTTTTTATGGTGTTAAAATGTCTTGCTGTGTGATCATGAAAACAAATTATTTAGTTTATCTGAGTTGCCTCAAAAATTGCATAGAACACATAGCAAAATTACAATATTTAATGTTCTTTCCCCCTGCCCTTGTCTTTTTCATGTGTTCATGATAAAAAAAAAATTGAGTAGATAAGAAAAACGGGGCACTATGTTTTTACTAGACAGTTAATTTTAGCTGTCTCTATTTCTAGGCTCTACTTTGTGAGTTCTGTCTTACCTAAATATAAGGATACTTTAACTTAAATAATATGTAGTAGTCAGTAAACATTTATTAAGTGCCAGCTATGTGCCAGGCACTATGCTAAGCACTAGCAATACAAATATGAAAAAGAAGATTATCCCTCAAGCTTACAATCCAATGGACTAAGCCACCTCACAAAAGGAATCTAAAAAGGTGGGCAGGGAGAGAGAAAGGAAAGGTTGCTGACACTGGAGCATGGTAGACAAGTCAGAAGAGTCTCAAAGTAGTGCAGCCAGGTGGAAAATAAGGAGATTTCATGGCTTCTACCCTCTCGTCAAAGGAGCTAGAGGGTAGTGATGAGGTGTGTGTACCAAGGTTTCCCAATAAGGTTCCTAGGGCATGGTAGATCTGTCACTATATAATAGTTCACTTAGTTTTTATTTAATAAAACAAAAGTCTTATATTTTTTGCATAATAGTTATGGCTTGCAGAAAATATGTTGGCTTCATTTTAGATTTAGGCAACATTTAGGAAATTTCACTGTCAAGTTTTTTCCCCTCTGATTTGCAGTGACATGGACAAACAAAAATCTACATTAGTAGATGCTATTTGTCGAAAAGGATGTGCATTGGCTGACCAACTTCTTCAGTTGCAAGCTCAAGATGGAGCTATTTCATCAAGTGACACAGAAGGAAAGGAGGAAGATCGAGAGAGCTGTTTAGATTCCCTTACAGAAACTTTCTGGGAAACCACAAAATGGACTGACCTTTTTGACACTAAGGTAGTTTTTCAGTGTTTTACTTTTTTTTTTTTAATTTAATTTATTTAATATTTTTTGTTTTCAGCATTGATTTTCACAAGAGTTTGAATTACAGATTTTCTCCCCATTTCTACCCTCCCTCCCCACTCCAAGATGGTATATTTTCTGGTTACCCGTTCCCCAGTCAGCCCTCCCTTCTGTCACCCCACTCCCCACCATCCTGTTTTCCCTTACTTTCTTACAGAGCAAGATAAATTTCTATGCCGCATTACCTGTATATCTTATTTCCTAGTTGCATGCAAAAAGCTTTTTTTTTTTGAACATCTGGTTTTAAAACTTTGAGTTCCAAATTCTCTCCCTTCTTCCTTCCCTACCCACCCTCCCTAAGATGGGGTACATGCGTATCATTATGTAAAACCCTTCCACAATACTCATGTTGTGAAAGATTAACTATATTTTGCTCCTTCCTATCCTATCCGCCTTTATTCAGTTTTCTCTCTTGACCCTGTCCCTTTTCAAAAGTGTTTGTTTTAGATTACCTCCTCCCCCTATCTGCCCTCTTTTCTATCATCCCCCCTTTTTTTATCTCCTTTCTCCTTCTTTCCTGTGGGGTAAGATACCCAATTGAGTGTGTATGGTATTCCCTCCTCAGGTCAAATCCAATGAGAGCAAGATTCACTGATTCCCCCTCACCTGCCCCCTCTTCCCTTCCTACAGAACTGCTTTTTCTTGCCACTTTTATGTGAGATAATTTACCCCATTCTATCTCTCCCTTTCTCCGTCTCTCAATATATTCCTCTCTCATCACTTAATTTGATTTTAATTTTTTAGATATCATCCCTTCATCTTCAACTCACCCTGTGCTCTCTGTCTATAAATATATGTGTGTGTGTGTGTGTGTGTGTGCGTATACATATACACATATATACATATATATGTATGTGTGTGTATATATATATGTACGTGTGTGTGCGTGTATAAATATATATACACGTATATACGTGTGTGTGTGTATGTGTGTGTGTATGTGTATATATATATATATATGTATATATGTACGTGTGTGTGTGTGTGTGTGTGTGTATGTTCCCTTCAGGTACCCTAATACTGAGGTCTCATGAATCATACACATCATCTTTCCATGTAGGAATGTAAAAAAAACAGTTCAAATTTAGTAAGTCCCTTATGATTTCTCTTTCTTGTTTACCATTTCATGCTTCTCTTGATTCTTGTGTTTGAAAGTCAAATTTTCTGTTCAGCTCTGGTCTTTTCACTGAGAAAGCTTGAAAGTCCATATTTTGCCTTGGAGCATGAAACTCAGTTTTGCTGGGTAAGTATTCTTGGTTTTAATCCTAGCTCCATTGACCTCCAGAATATCACATTCCAAGCCCTTCCATCCCTTAATGTAGAAGCTGCTAGATCTTGTGTTATCCTGATTGTGTTTCCACAATACTCAAATTGTTTCTTTCTGACTTCTTGCAGTATTTTCTCCTTGATGTTGGAGCTCTGGAATTTGGCTATTCCTAGGAATTTTCTTTTTGGGATCTTTGTCAGGAGGTGATCAGTGGATTCCTTCAATTTCTGTTTTACCCTCTGGCTCTAGAATATCAGGGAAGTTCTCCTTGATCATTTCTTGAAAGATGATATCTAGGTCTTTTTTTTGATCATGGCT